>NW_007249154.1:6045-63812 GCF_000164805.1 Carlito syrichta
CTCCCCTCAGCCTCCCAAAGGTGCGGGATTACAGGCTGAGCCACCGAGCCCGGCTTCCATTTTTTTTTTTTATCACACATACCATTGTGCTCTTTTAAAATAATTCTTTTAATTCACAAAAGTTGTGTATATTTTTGGTGCACAACATGTTGTTGTGATATATGTATATTGTAGAATATCTAAATTGAACTAATTCACATGTATTGCCTCACATACTTATCATTTTTTTGTTTTGAAAACACAAATCTACTCTTCTAGCAATTTTCAAATATACAGTATGTTATTAACTATAGTCATCATGATGTACAGTAGATTTCTTCAACTTATTCTTCTTTTCTAACAGAAATTTTGTGTCCTATGAACAACATCTCCTCAATCCCAACTTCCACCCTGAGACCCTAAGAGCCACCATTATATTCTTTGCTTGTATGAGTTTTACTTTTGGATCCCACATACAAATGAAATCATGTGGTATTTGTCTTTCTGTGCCTGGTTTATTTCATTTAGCATAATGTCTTCAAGGTTCATTCATGCTGTCTCAGAGATGTGATTTCCTTTTTTTAAAATACTGAATATATTCTAATGTGTATATATACCACATTTTCTTTATCTATACATTTGTTGATTGACAGTTTGATTTCATATCTTGGCTATTGTTATTAATGCTGAAATAAACATGAGAATGCAGCTATATCTTTGTTATAATGATTTCATATACCTTGGATGTATAACCACAAGTGGGATTATTGGCTCATAGAGTAGTTCTGTTTTTAATTTTTAAAATTATTTTCCATAATTGCTATACTATTCTCACCAACAATGTAAAAGGATTTCCATTTCTGCTCAACTTTATTTACACTTTTGATCTTCCGGCCTCATTATAACCATTCTAGCTGTGTCGTGATATCTTGTGGTTGTAATTTGCATTTTCCTGGTGATTATTGATATAGAGTATTTTTTCATATATATGTTGTACATTTGTATATCATCTTTGGAGAAATGTCTGCTGAGATATTTAATCCATTTTAAAATTCAATTATTAGTTTTCTTGTTCTTCAGTTGTTTTAGTTCCTTACATATTTTGGGCATTAAGCTCTTATAAAATGTATGGTTTGCAAATATTTTCTTCCATTCTGTATGTTGTCTCTGTACTCTGTTAATTGTGTACTAAGCTGTGCAGAAGCCTTTTAGTTTGATGTAATCCTACTTGTCTTATTTTTACTTTTGTTGCCTGTGTTTTGCCTGTGTCATATTCAAAAAATCATTCCCTAGACCAATGTCAAGAAGGTTTTCCTGTTGGGTTTCTTCTAGTGATTTTAGTTTCAGGTCTTACTTTAAGTCTTTAATCCATTTTTGAATTGATTTGTGTATAATGTGAGTTATAAGTCCAGTTTCATTCTTCTGCATGTAGAAATTCTGTTTTCCCAGCATCATTTGTTGAAGAGACTTTCCTTTCCCCATTGTGTGTTCTTGACATCTTTGTCAAAAATCAGTTGACTGTAAGCGTGTGGATTTATTTCTGGTCTCTATTCTGTTTTGTTGGCCTCTGTGTTTTCATCAAAGCAATATAATACTGTTTTGATTACTGTACTTTTATAGTAGATTTTTAAGTCAGATAATATGATGCATTCAGCTTTGTGCTTTTTGCTCAAGATAGCTTTCCTATTCGGGGTGTTTTTGTTTTCATATGAATTTTTTCTATTTTGTGAAAAATACCACTGGAATTTATATAGGAGTTGCATCAAATCTGTAGATTGCTTTGGGTAGTATGGACATTTTAACAAAATTAATTCTTACAGTTTATGAGCAACTGGATATCTTTCCATTTTTCTGTGCCTTCATAAATTTTTTTCATCAATGTTTTAGACTTCTCAGTATACAGATATTTTTCTCCTTGGTTAAATTTATTTCTAAGTATTTTTTGTAGCTATTTTCAATGTGATAGCTTTCTTTGTTTTTCAGATAACTGTTAGTGCATAGATATGCTACTGATATTTGCATCCTGCAGTTTTACTGAATTTGTTGATTAGTTCTAACAGTTTTTTTGTTTTTTGTTTTTGAGTTGGAGTCTCACTCCATCACCCAGGCTGGAGTGCAGTGGCATGCTCATGGCCACCCCAGCATCGACCTCCTGGACTTCAGTGATCCTTCTGTCTCAGCCTTACAAGTAACTGGATCTACAAGCATGTGCTATCACACCCAGCTAATTTTTTGATTTGGTGTACTGATGAGGTCTCACCATGTTGCCTAGTCTGGTCTCGAACCCGTGACTCAGGCCATCCTCTTGCTTTGGACTCCCAAAGTGCTGGTATTACAGGATGGAGCCACTGCAGTCCTAACAGTTCTAGCAGTTTTTTCGGTGAAATCTTTAGGGTTTTCTATACTTAAGATCATGTTATTTTCAGAGACAGTTTAACTTCTTTCTTTCCAGTTTTGATGCATTTGTTTCTTTTCTAAATTTGTTGGCAAGGAGTTCATTGCTGTGTTAAATAGAAGTGGTAAGAGTGGGTATCCTTGTCTAATTCCTAATCATAGAAGAAAAGCGTTCAGTTTTTCATTATAGTATATTATGTTAGCTATGGGCTTGTTATATATGGCTTTTATTGTGTTGTGGTTCATTCTTCTATCACTCATTTTCAAATTTTCCTTTTGATTTCTTCTTTGATCTATTAGTTCAAAAACATGTTGCTTAATTTCCACAGGTTTGTGAATTTTTCAAAAATTCTTGCTACAGATTTCTAGCTTTATACCATTGTATTTGGAAATAATATGTGTAATTTAATAAAAAAAAGTGAGGTTGAGTGGCTGGTAGATGATCTGCGAGGTATCTCCAAGTGCTGCTACGAGTCAAAGACTTAATTCCATCTTGATTTCATTGTTGATCCAAGAGTCATTCAGAAGTAAATTGTTTAACTTATATGTCTTTGTTTGGTTTCATAAGTTCTTCTTGTAGTTGATTTCTAGTTTTATTCCACTGTGGTCTGAGATGTTGATTGACATGTTTTTTTAAAAAATTTATTGAGACTTAATTTGTGGCCTATCATATGGTCTATCTTGGAGAATGTTCCATGTGCTGATGAAAAAAATGTATATTCTGTAGTTTGGGGGTGGAATGTTCAATGGATGTCTGTCAGTTTCATTTTCTTTAGAGTCCTGTTTAAACTCCAGTGTTTCTTGGTTGACTTTCTGCCTTGATGCTCTGTCTGTTGCTGTCAGTGGAATGTTGAAGTTCCTCACTATTATTCAGTATTATTGTATTGGTTCTCTCTCTCTCTCTCTCTCTCTCTCTCTCTCTCTCTCTCTCTCTCTCTCTTTTTTAAGGTCTAGTAGAGTTTGTTTTATAAAACTGGGGGCTGTGGTGTTAGGTACATATATATTTAAAATTGTTTTTCAATGGATCATTATAGAACACCCATGCTTGTCTTTTTTATGTTGTTAAAGTGTTTTTTTTTTTAGATTGGAAAATATAGTTTATTTAGAAAGTAAATGAGAGAGAGAGAGAGAGGTGATTCACCCTCCCCAATGTAGGGGAGGGGGCCAAAGCTTAAGAAAACATGGCCTAAGTTGTGTCTTATCTGATATGAGAATGACTACTTCTGCTTGTTTTGATTTATACTTGCCTGGAGTATTTTTTCCTACCCCTGTACCTTGAGTCTGTAGGAGTCTTTGTGAGTTAGATTGGCCTCTTGAAGGCAGTAAACATTTGGGTTTCTTTTTTTTTTTTTAAGATGTGGGGTACAATACAGGGTTAGGTGTACAAATGTTCATTATGCAGGTACCCTTGTTGATGAGATGTGCCCCTCCTTCCCCTGGCAGTTTCCTCCACTGCCAATCCCACCCCCTCCTGCCCCTGAAGTTTCCCACTACTGCCAGTCCCTTTCTTGTAGTATTGTGATAATTGTTCAAGGCCAGCTTATAAATGAGAACATATGGTACTCTGTTCTTTGTTTCTATGATAGATTCTAAATCCATCTAAGTTATTGCAAAGTCCATATGTTTGTCCTTCTTTATGGCTGCATAATATTCCATTGTATATATGTACCACATTTAAAAAAAATCCAGTCCAGCTTTGTTGGGCAGTATGATTGGTTCCGTGTTTTCGCTATTGTGAATAGAGCTGCAACAGACATGCATGTGCAGGTATCTTTTTGGTAGAATGATTTGACTTCCTCCGGGTATATTCCCAATAGGAGGATTGCTGGGTTATATGGAAGGTCAATTTCTAGTTCTTTCAGAAATTACCACGCTGTCTTCCAAAGAGATTGCACTAGTTTGCATTCCCACCAACAGTGTAGAAGCGTTCCTCTTTCTCGACATCATCGCCAGCATCTGTTGTTGTTTGTTTTATTAATGTTGGCCATTCTTACTAGGGTTAGGTGGCATCTCAGTGTGGTTGTGATTTGCATTTCTCTGATGATTGGTGAGGCAGAGCACTTTTTCATGTGTCTGTTGGCTGCACTTGTATCTTATTTTGAGAAGTGTCTATTCACTTTTTATGTCTTTTGCCCACTTTTTAATGAGCCTGTTTTTGTTTTTGTTTTTCCTTTTGGCATCTTTGAGTTCCTTGTAGATCCTAGATGTTAGGCCTTTGTCAGATATACAGTTGGCAAATATTTTTTCCCATTCTGTGAGCTGTCTCCCTGCTCTCTTGATGGTTTCTTTTGCTTTGCAGAAACTCGTCAGTTTGATGAGGTCCCACTTGTCTGTCTTATCTCTTATGGTTGGGCACTTGGGTTTTGATCAGGAATTGGTTGGCAGTTCCAATTTCCATACATAAGGGTGTCTCCTGCATTTTCTAAGATTCTTATAGTTTGAGGTTTTACATTTAGGTCTTTGATCCATTTAGAGTTAATTTTTATGTATGGTGATAGGTTGGGGTACTGTTTCAATCTTCTGCTTGTGATCAGTTTTTCCAGCACCATTTACTGAATAGGTTCTCCTCTCCCCAGTGGTTGTTGTTGGAGGCTTTGATCAGGATGAGCTGGTTGAGAAACTGAGGTTTTGCTACTGGAATTTCTTTTTTTTTTGAGTTGGAGTCTCACTCTGTCGCCCAGACCGAAGTGCTGTGGCCACTCCCGGCCACCGCAGCCTCGACCTGCTAGGCTCCGTTGATCCTTCTGCCTCAGCCTTCCAAGTAGCCGGAATTATAGGCATGCGCTACCACACCCGGCTGATTTTTTGATTTATTGTAGAGATGAGGTCTCACTGCCCAGGCGGGTCTCAAACCCACGGGCTCAGGCAATCCACTCTCCTCAGCCTCCCAAAGGCATGGGATTACAGGCTGAGCCACTGAGCCCGGCTTGGAATTTCTATCCTGTTCCATTAGTCTGTATGCCTGTTCTTGTACCAATACCAGGCTGTTTTGATTATTGTAGCCTTATAGTAAAGTTTCAAGTGTGATACCTCCTACTTTGTTTCTTTTGCTAAGGATTGTTTTGACTATTCATGGTCGTTATATACATTCTTTTTAAATCCATTCTGCCAGTCTATATCTTTTTAGTGAAGTATTGAGACCATTTATGTTCAGTTAATGATATGTAAAGAACCATTCTATTCATCATGCTGGTTGCTTTATTTATTTATTTTCTGTGTTGTCTTGAGTATTTTTTGTAGAGCTGGTCTAGTAGTGACAGATTCCATCAATGTTTATTTGCCTCTGAAGGACTTCATTTCTCCTCCATTTATGAAACTTAGTTTTGTGAGATACAAAATCCTTGACTGAACCAGTATCATTGATTATTCTATTTGAGAAGGTTGAAGATGGGGCCCCAATCCCTTCTGGCTTGTAGATTTTTTTCCTGAGAAGTCTGCTGTTAGTCTGATAGGTTTACCTTTGTAAGTTATTTGGTCCTTTTGTTGTACTGTCTTAAAATTCTTTCCTTCACATTAACTTTGCATAGCCAGATGATTGTACGCCTTGGGGATGACCTTTTTGCAATGAATCTTCTGGGGATTCTTTGGGCATCTTGTATCTGAATGTTTAGATCTTTGGCAAGACCAGGGAAGTTTTCCTCCAATCTTCCCTCAAATGAGTTTTGCAAACCTGTTGCTTTCTCTTCTTCCTCAGGAACACCTATGATTCTTAGGTTTAGACATTTGCGTAATTCCACATTTCTTGGAGACTTTGTTCTGTTCTCTTGATTGTCTTTTGTTTATTGTTGTCTGATTGGGTTAACTCAAAATCATTGTCTTCAGGTTCTAAGGTCCTTTCTTCTGCTTATTTTAGTCTACGGTTAAAACTTTCCACTGCAAAATTGTACTTCCCTAAATACTTCTTTCATTTCCAGAATTTCAGTTTCTTTTTTTTTTTTTTGTTAGAGTCTCACTTCGTCACTCAGACTGGAGTGCAGTAACACACTCATGACCACCCCAGTGTCAACCTTCTGCCTCAGCCTTCTAAGTAGCCCGGAACTATAGTCACATGCTACCATGACCGGCTAAAGTTTTGGTTTATTGTAGAGGTGAGGTCTTGCCAAGTTTCCTAGGCTGTTCTTGAACCTGTGGGCTCATGCAGTCCCCTTACCTCAGCCTCCCAAAGTGCTGGGATTACAGGCTTAAGCCACCATGCTTAGCCTAATTTTTTTTTTTTTTACGGTGTCTACCTCTTTGGAGAATTTTTCATCCATGTCCTGAATAGTTTTTTAATTTCTTTATGTTGGTTTTCAGTTTACTCCTGAAGTTCATTGACCAATTTTATCATCAACCTTTTGAATTCTTTGTCTGGAATTTCAAAATTTTATTTTGGTTGATGTTCATTGTTGAAAAGTTGGTGTGGTCTTTTGGGGTTGTTGGAGTACTCTGTTTTTCCATATTGTCAGAATTATTTTTCTGGTTCCTTTTCATTTGGGTAAACAATTTCTTCTTCTTTGAGGCAGGAGGGGGCTGACATAGGCACTGTAGGGTATGTGTTTCAATTGCCAGCTGTGACAGTCCTGTGCTGGGTACCTGCACTAGCTCATGATGTCCTGAGTGGCTTAGAAAGTGTTGTTAGCTGTTGCTTGGGATCAGGCCTTCCCCAAAACTGAGTTACTGTATCCAGTGTGGTTGTATTGGTGACCTCCACCCAGGAGATTGCGCTTGTAGGAGGAGAAAGCTGACTCCAGTGGTGGCTGTAGGGTTTCTCCTTATTGAGTCTTGCTCCAAGGAAGTGCCCAGGTAGTCTAGGCCAAGAGGGCAGGGCTCTGGAGACCTCCCAAGATTTCTGTCTGTTTTAAGCCTTCTTGGGTAGTACAGGGAAAAGGAGATGGAGCACCCCACAAATGTGCACTCTTAGCTGCTGCAGTGGGGATTAGGAGGGCATTCTAGGCCCCTGGGGTAATGCTGTTGTACAGAGGAGGCCCAGAAGAGTTCAACAAGGGAGTGAGAAGTTACTATGGCAGTGCACCTGGCTCATGCCTTGGCCTCAGGCGATCTGAATGTCAAGGTGCAGCCAGCCTCAGGGTCTCTGATGTTCTCAGGCAGCCTGCCTAGCCAGGAACTGTGTGCAGATGCATAGTTTGCCCTTGGGGCTCATTCCCTCCCATGCTGACTGGAAAGCAGCTGCTCTGTTCTGCAAGGGTTGAGTTCCTGAGAAATGGTGACTGGCACTGCTCACGGCTTTTTTCCTTTACCCCTCATGACAGCATGGCTGCGGGGAAGGCAGTTTCTTGTGAGGGGTTGGGATCCCACAAGCTTCAAGGAGTCCTTCAAGTTCACAGCAAGAGCATAAAACTCCTAAATTCCCACCACTCACCTTCTCTACTATATCTGGAGTCTGTGGTGGACTGTGGTGGTACAGACAAGAGAGTGGCCAGTTCCAGCCCAGGTTGGTGGATTTTTTTCTTCTTCTTTGCTCTAAGTTGTTATTATCACTCCATTGGAGACTAGTGGGGTGTGCTGCTGGACCCGTTCCTCTCTGGGTGCTGTGGGAACTTACTGTCTTGGTTTACTCTGTAGGAGAAACTCACTCCAGCTGTCTTATATTGGTCATCTTAATCTGGAAATCAAGACTTTGAATATATCATGACACTTTTCCCTGACCTGCAGAGATTTGCTGAGAAATTCACTTACATCTTATAACATTTCTCTTATATGTGCTGTGCTTCTTTTCTCTTGCAGCAGCTTTCAAAAGTCTTTTTTTTTTTTTTTTTGGATCTTTGACATTTGATAATTTGATTATAATGTATTGATTATTTTGCATTCTTTGTCAGACAGTTTGTAAATATAAATTCATTAAGAGTCACTGGTACATTATTTTGTTCTTTTGGTGTCATGTTTCTCTGATTCTTTGTGATCCTTGTGGTCTTGTGTTAGGGTTTGCACATTTAAAGAAGTAGGCATCTGTGTCAGTCTTTACAGACTAGCTGCAATAGAGAAAACTCTTCACAAGTTAGTCTATTTTATGTTTCATGGTGAGCTTATTGCTGGAATCTTTGCCTGACTGGGCTAGTACATTGGTCAGCAGTTGGTCAGTCCTGGTACCTGAGCTAAAAGAAGCCTGCTTGGTGCCTGGATCTGCAGGATTGACCTGGAGGTTTTGCCTGCTGGTGCAGGTGTGGATTCTGGGTACATGGGGGCTGGTTGGCATCAGTGTTCACTGGTGTGGGCCTGTTGGTTGGGTTTGTATGGACCTGGAGCCTTTCTCTGTGGCAGCTGACGTGGCACTGGGATTTACTGGGGTAATCCTGGTGCATGGGTTCTCAGGTATGGTCCTGAAGCCTGGTTTCAGGGAGATGGGTTTGGAGCCTGAATTCATGGGGACTAGTCTGGTACTAGGGTGGCTCTGGAACTTTAGTCTGCAAGGGTGAGCCTAGGTCTGTGGGAGCCAGCCTGAAACCTGAGTCCACAGAGAACCTAGAACCTGGGTCTGTCAAAGTGGACTCAGCACTGGGATATACTAGGGTGGCCTAGACCTTGGGTCTGCTGGATCCTGGGGTAGTGGAGGCCAAGCTGGGAGCTTAGGATCAGCCTGGTGCTGGGGTGGGTCTGTGGGCTGTACAGACCAGTTTGAAACCTGGAGCTGTGGATGCTGGCCTTTTGACTTGGGTTGTGGGGACCAGCTTGGAGCCTCATTTCATGGGGATGAGTCTGGATCCTGAATCTGTGGTTGCTAACATGGTAGCCAGGGCCAAAGGGGCTGGCCTGGTGCTGACCTTGTGATAGTTTTTAAAGGAAATGTAATTCTTTTGTAAAGTAAATGCTTGACTTTTTTTTAGCTATTTTGAAATAAACCTGGTTTTTATTTTCAGGAGGGAAACAGTATGGCATAATGGAAGGAGAAAGGGACTCATAGTGAACCTAATATTAATCATGTCTCTGCCACTTAGTTGAAAGATCTTTGTCAATTTATGAAACCCCTCTGTTTTCTTATCTTGGAAATGTATATAATAATGCCAGTGATATCAGTATAAGAGGGGCTCAGAATAGCAATCTGCTGGAGAGTAGGAGGCTAACATCTCATTTTTCATGGCCAGCATATTTTCCGTATATAATCAAAGTTTATTTGGGGGATTTGATGGAGTGGAGATTTTCATGGAAATAATAAGAAAATACCCTCATGTCATTCCCTTAGTGCTGCTACCAAGAGAATAATATATTTATGTAATTAAGACTTGTGTAATTAAGACTGATATATTCTTAATAATGCTGACTGTCATCTTCTCTATTAAATTACTCAGAAACTGCTTTAACTCAGAAAGTTTGAAATCATCTTCTTCTCTCTAGGATGAATTCTAACCATTTAAATGTTTGTAATTTGAAATAACATTATTCAATTTAATTGTTCTTTAGTTATCTTAAATTTTAAGGGACATGAATGACCACATTTCCTTTTCTCAGATCAATTCCTGTGTCTTTTAGTATACTTTCACTTTTCTTTTGATGAGCAGTTGGACATTCATGTTATAATTGAAATGAAAAAATACAGCAGTGCATCTGAAATTTTCATTTTCATGTAATTGCCTAGGAATCTTGTTGAACTGCAGATTCTGACTTAGTAAGTCTAGAAATGGGACCTGAGATTCTGCATTTCTCACTAATTCCCAGGTGGTGCTGTTACTAGTCTATAGACTATTCTTAAAATGGCACAGGATTTAAGATAGGATAGCATAGCAGGTTACCACAAAATTTTAAATGTGGAAGGAACTCTACAAAGTTGATAATTCATCTAAAAAGTATGCAAATTACCCTACTTTAAGAGCAAGGACATTAAAACTTGGAGAATTTTTTTTTTTTTTGGGTTGGAGTCTCATTCTGCTGCCCAGACTGGAGTGCAGTGGCCAATCCCGGCCACCGCAGCCTCCACCTGCTGGGCTCCGGCGATCCTTCTGCCTCAGCCTTCCAAGTAGCTGGAACTACAGGCGCACGCTACCACATCCTGCTAATTTTTGATTTATTGTAGAGATGAGGTCTCACCAAGCTGCCCAGGCGGGTCTCGAACCCGCGGGCTCAGGCAATCCACTCACCTCAGCCTCCCAAAGGTGCAGGATTACAGGCTGAGCCACTGAGCCCGGCTAAAACTTGGAGAATTTAAGTGTCTTGGATAGGTTACTATAGCTAATAGTAGAGTCTCAGGAAATACAACTTATCCTACAGTTTCTGTGTGCTTTCCACTACACCAGTGCTTCTTAAACTTCAGTTATTTATATATATTATGGGGGCTACTCAGAAAAATCTATATAGGAAGCCTGAAATTCCTGGAATGTGCCATGTTATAATTGTTCCTTCTTCAAGTAACTGAGGATATTATTAAATTATGGCAGGGTTTGCCAACCAAGTTCTCAGTGATACTTGTATATCTACATGAAGGGAAAATGAATAACATATGCCGTCCTTTGTCAGAATTTTAGAAGTTCTTTTCTCTACTGTTTTGGCATATCTTTTCCTGAGATATTTTATAATGAGACTTGTTAATTTGTTTACTAAATAAAACAAAAGAAAGAACTGAAGGAATTTTGTATGGGGAGAGGTCTAAATGAGATTTCACTAGGGATAGTATTATAACTAAATTTCACCATATACTCTACAGCATTTGTCCCAGTAAAGATTATGTACAATCTCTCTGTAATCTTTTGTTCCCCAAAAGGGAACCTCTGGACAAGTAAAGAGTCCTACTTTTAGAGGAATGAAAATAGAGCATATTAATAATGTTAAGACATTGCATTTGATGAAGCAAAAGTTGACCCATCTCTCCTCAAATTTCTGTTGTTTGTGTGTAATTTAAGAAACTTAATTCAGACACGAGATGGAAAGCATCATTAATTTTGGAAGATCTTAAAATAGTGTACAAATGTTAGCCATTTTTAATTAACTCCATTTTTAAACAAAAACTTACAACAATAACTTACAACAATGACGTCTTTATATTATTACCACAACTGAGGAAAAAGTATGACTTGCCATAAAGATAACAGTAAGTACGTGTCATTAAATTCTACTACAGAATGTTACCCACAGTGTTCTGAACTTGAGTGCCTCTTGGTTAAAAAGGGAGAATAATAAGTGTTGAAGAGGTGATAAGGGTTTATGTTTATGAACACAATGAAAATGACTGAAAGATAATTTAAAAAGGGGAAAGCTTTTCTGTGAGATATGATGATATTTAGTGCTCTGTCCTGTATTCCCAAACATTATCCCAAATATCTGAATGTCATGTACTTTGAGAAGAAGAAAACTATGCCATCTTCTTTTTTAATTGATATTTTTCTCTGGATAATTTTCACAAAAGCTTAAAACTCTATGAATAGGAAATGAATCTTTTGTTTGATTTCCTGTAGCACCTAGTCCATTAACTGGTACACAGTATACACTTAATGATATGTTTAAGTGAATTGAAAATATAAGTTATTAAACCAGGCAATTTATTTAGAATTATAGGATTCCCAGAGTTGAAAAGACCCATGAAATTACTTACTGTTCAGACTTTCTCACTTAAAGATGGAAAACTAAGTAACAAAGACAATAGTGATTAGCCTAATATTCAACCTTGTGTTCAGTGATACTGGGCTTTCTTAGTTATCAAGTAGACAGCTCTGTGAAGGCAGTTGTCAAATGAATGACCTTAAGGCAAATGAACCATGTTGACATTTTATTTAGGATCAGTCAGAAGGACCGCAGATTAGTAAAGAGGGAGAAGGGAAGGGCGGTACACATTTAGAGAGAAAATCTGCCTCCCAAGTGCTCCAGAAGTAGAAGGAGAAATCTCTGGCTGGCAAAGATACCCAGCCAGAGTTTTGCTTACGTTTTTAAGATTCTTCTAGGTAAAAGAGAGAGAGACAGGAGGGTGGCTTTGTCCAAAACCTGCCTGAGTGAGAATTTTCTGAACTTCCTTGATCATGACAAGAATTGTGCCATCTACTAGCAGTCATGCTTGGAAGATCAAACATTTGTTGATTTCACGGATTTCCTCCCATCCCTCACCCTCATTCCTGAGCTGACTACTATTATATATTAAAGACTATAAGAAGAATGGCAGTAAAAATATGAAACACAAGTAAATCTTGAAGAGAAATGTTTGTTTCTAAACCCCTACCTTAATGATAAAGATTTAAGGCCTTTCCTAAGCCCATAGAAAAATGCTTAAATTTGATTATTAAAATAGAGTCAGTCAGCTTCCTCAGCAGATGAGTTTAAAAGATGGATGGACAACAGTACTATGTCTGAAAAGTAGGGTTTTTTTCCTCCAATTGATACAACCTAAGTTTTAAAAAGAGGATGGTAGGCCAGACACAGTGGCTCAAGCCTGTAATCCCAGCACTTTGGGAGGCCGAGGTGAGAAGATTGCCAGCCTGCAGGTTTGAGACTAGCCTGGGCAACATGGTGAGACCTCATCTCTACAAAAACATACAAACAAACAAACAAACAAAACAAACAAAAAATTAGCCAACCGTGGGTAGTACATGCCTTTAGTTCTGGCTACTTGGAAGGCTGAGCAGAAGGATCGCTGGAGCCCAGCAGGTTGATGCTGGGGTGGCCATGAGCATGCCACTGCACTCCAGCCTGGGCGACGGAGTGAGACTTCAACTTAAATAAATAAATAACTAACTAAATAGGGGATAGTAGAGTAGGGTTATTATTAGATATCTAGGTTTCTCAGAGAACATTAAAAAGGAAGGAAAAAAAAAAAAGACAGCATAAAAGCCACTTCAGAGAAGTGGGGAACTAGAACCTGGGATTTGACTATACCTTCAGGATTTTGTCTCTGTAGCTTTTTTGGTTTCTGTTCCTTTGTGAGTGGTCTTCATTCTCTGACAAAAGATAGGCTATCTATATACATGGTATGGAGTGGAAGGTTGGGCATGACCTTTGGTAGCTTGGAACTCCTTTTCCACCCCTGTATATATTATCATAGCCAGTGGGGAATGGGGAATTATGGTTGGCTATGATTTGTCTCCACTTCACATTTGATGAGTAGCCCCATCAACAGCACAGTGGGAAAAGAGATGTCAGCAAGATGTCAGGATAGGATATTCCAGCACTTAACCCTTGTAGAAACATTAATTTGAACAATTATTCATGCATGAAAACCCTTTACAGGAGTCAAGGAAACCAGATAAATGATTACAGCACCTGGATGTGGCAGAAAAATAAAAGCTGCATTGAAGAAGGAAAGAAGGACAGTTTCATATTCCTCATGTCCCCACTTTTTCAACTCTAGACAGTACAGTACAGAAAGAGATATCCTCCACATGGGGGAAGGAGAGGGAGGTGAGTCCTGGACTTTGCCTTGGAACCCAGTACTGGATCTGTCCCAGTAGAACTCAATTCCAGGGAGGCTCCCACAGCCCGGGACTCTAGGCCAGTAACCTCCAGGCTTGTCCTGGAGTCAGGCCAACCCCATGGCCCCAGGCTCTGGACTGGCTGTCATGCTGGGCTGGTCCTACCTCAGTGCCAGGTCAGTCCCCACAGACTCAGGCTTTGGACATACCTTGGGCACTAAGCCTGCCCTACCATCAGGCTGGCCCCAGGATCCTAAATACTCCCAGCACTGGACTTGCCCCTGTGGATCCAGCCATCAGGCCTACCCCAGCCCTAGGTCAGCCCCTACAGCCTCAAACTTCGGGCTCCAGGCCTGCAGTTCAGTACTCCAAGTGGGCACCCTTAGACAACAGAACCAGGCAAGGCTACAGCCCCAGAACCCAGGTCTGTTCCTGCAGACACAAGTTCTAGACTCACCCCATTGCCAGTTCAACCCCCAGAGCCCCAGATGCCAGGTCGGGATTTGTGGACACAGGACTCCATCTCAGCCCCACACTGGCCTCTGCAGTCCGAGATTCCAGGCTGATACCTCAGATCTAGCCTCTAGGCCTACTTTAATGCTAGGTTAGCCCTTGTCTTTAGGCCTGTATCAACACTTGTCTGACCTCAGCAACTCTAGTTTCCAGGCCAGTGCCCATGAACTCAGTCTTCAGGGTGACTCCAGCTTCAGGTAGAAAACCATGGCCTCAGGTGCCAGGTTGGCACCTGTGGACCTAGCCTGTAAGCCGGCCCTGGTGCATACAGGCTCTAGGCATACCCAATGCCAGGCCAGCCCTGTGGTTGCATACTTTAACAGACCCAGGATATAGGCCTGCTCCAGAATACCCGGGATTTGGGCCCACTCCAGTAAACCCCAGTGCCTGGTAGCCCTCGTCAACCCAGACTATAGGACCATTCCTACATATCCAGGAACCAGGCTTACCTTCTCAGACTCAGGATTCCAGTTCATCCCCTCAAACTGAATCTCTAGGCTTTAGGCTGTTCCTGGCACCAGACCAACTTTTATGGACTCATATGCCATGCTAATTTCAACACTTAGCCTCCCCTTGTAAAACTCAAGCTTAAGGCGCACCACAGTAAACCCAGTCAACAAGTCTGTCCTCACAAATGTTCCCCCTTGACAAACTGGCCCCTGTGGACCCAGGATCCAGGCCTGCCCCTGTAGAACCAAACTCTAGGTCTACCCCAGTGGATCCAGTTTCCAAGCCCAATCCCATGGGTCCAGATGCCAGATTTGCCCACTTGCTGACCCTGGCACTAGGCCTGCTTGTCTAAGGACTTAATCAGAAAGCCTGTCTATGGACAATGCCAGATGACCAGCCTAGAATCTCTGGGTGGGCTGACTGGAGGGAACTTTCTCAGCCAGGTTGGTCTGACAAGACTGTAATAAGTTCTTCAAATTTAAGGAACCAAACAAAGCACCAGTAACTGACCCTAAAGTAATTCAGATATACAAACTGCCTGACAAAGAATTTAAAGTAATTGTCTTAAGGAAGCTCAGTGAGCTATAAGATAACATGGAGAGAAAATGAAGCAAATTTAAAAAAACAAACAACAAGAAAAAAACAAAATGAGAAGTTCAGCAGAGATGGAAAACAAACAAAAATTACTAAACAAATCATGGAGCTGAAGAACACAGTGACTGGAAAAACTGATCATATCCATAGAGAATTTCAACAGAAGACTTAATCAAGCAGAAGAAAGAATCAGTGACAGGTTATTGAAATTACAGATTATTAGAAAATACCCAGTCAGAGGAAAAAAGAAGAAAGAAAAAGAGTGAGAAACCTATGAGAATTATGGGACCATCAAGTGAACTGTGCATTATGGGAATTCCAGAAGGAGCAGAGAAAAAGAAGTAGCAAATGCATTTAAAGAAATAATGATAAAACTTTCTGAATCTGGGGACAGTTATAAATATACCACCCTAGGAAGCACAAAGTTTTCCTAGTCATGTTCAGTCTAAACAAGATTGCAATAAGATGTATTACAATCAAACTCTCAAAACCACACGACAAAGAGAAGATCCTAAAAGCAGCAAGAGAAAAGGGAACTCTAATATGACTATAACTATATTTCTCAGAAACCTTTCAGGTCTGGGTAGAGTGGAATGGCATATTCAGAAATCTCAAAGAAAATCAGTGGTAACCAAAAATACTTATTGCATAAGACTGAACTTCAGAAATAAAGGAAAGATAAAGATTTTCCCCAGACAAATAAAAGCTGAGGGAGTTCACCACTAGATTTACCTTATAAGAAATGTTAAAGAGAGTTCTTCAAGCTGAAAGAAAAGGTTGCTAGTTAGTAACATGAAAAAATATATAAAACTCACTGGTAAGTATACAGCCAAATTCAGAATATTCTAATACTATAATTGTGGTTTGTAAAATCAGTTATATCTTTAGTATAAAAGTTAAAAGACAAACTTGTTAAAATAGTTATAACTGCAATAATTTGTTAAGGGATATGCAATATATAAAAAGATGTAAATTTTGACATCAATAACATAAAATATGGAGAGCAGTAAAAATGTAGATTTTTTTGTATCTTATTGATGTTACCAGCTTAAAATAACTTGTTATAACCACAATATGTTTTTTGTAAGCCTCATGTAACCAGAAATAAAAGAACTTAGTATATATATACATAAGAGATAAGTAAGAAATCAAAGGCATACTACTACAGAAAATCATCACATCACAAAGGAAGATAGCCAGATAGGAAAAAAGTAACAAAGAATCTACAAAGCTACTAGAAAACAGCTAAATGACAGTAGTAGTTTTTACCTATCAATAAGTACCTTAAATGTAAATGGATTAAATTTTCCAATCAAAAGTTACATAGTAGCTGAATGGATCAAAATAAAAATAAAACCAAGACCCACCAATATGCTGTCATCAAGAAACTCACTTCATCTTTAATTACACAAATAGGCTGAACATGAGGAATGGAAAAAGATATTCTATGCCAATGGAAACCAAAAGATACCAGGGATAGCTATACTTATATCAGATGAAATGGACTTTGAATTTTAAAAATTGTGAAAGGAGACAAGAAAGGACATTATATAATGATAAAAGAGTCAATTCATCAAGAAAATATAGCAATTGTAAAGAGATATGTATTCAACATCAGAGCACCTGAATACATTTGTGTGTGTGTGTGTGTGTGTGTGTGTGTGGCGTGCAGTGGCATGATCTTGGCTCACTGCAGCCTTCACCTGCTTGACTTAAGCAATCTTCCTGTCCCAGCTTTCAGAACAAAAAGAAATAAAAGACTATAAAAACAAAAGAAGAGATCAGAACAATCCCCTCATGTCCCCTCCCACTCTGGGAGCTTTTCTGTCCTCTCAATAAATCTTGCTTAACAAAAAAAGAAGAGATCAGTAAACCTAACAGATGTTTTTGAAGATAAAGTTGACAAACCTTTAACTAGACTGAAAAAGAGCAAAGAATTAAACAAAAAATCAGAAATGAAAGGGGAACCATTCATTACAGCTTATATCACAGGCATATAAAGGCTTATAAGAGACTACTGTGAGTAATTATATACCAACACATTGAATAAATGTAAGAAATGAATAAATTCCTAGAAATATGTGTCCTATCAAGACTGAATTATGAAGAAATAAGAAATTAGTATAGACCAAAAACAAGGGAGGTTGAATCAGTGATCAGAATCCTCCCAACAAACAAAAACCCAGAATCTGTTGTCTTTACTGGTGAGTTCTACCAAATATTTAAATAATTGACACCATATGTTTGCTGACTGCTTATATGTCTTCTTTTGAGAAATATCTGCTCATGTCCTTTATCCCATGTTTTAATGGGACTATTTGGATTTTTTGGCTATCAATTTGTTTAAGTTCATTATAGATATTCTAGATATTAGTCCTTTGTCAGATACATAGTTTGCAAAAATTTTCTTTCATTCTATAGGTTGTCTATTCTGTTGATAATTTCTTTTGCTATGTAGAATCTCTTTAGTTTAATTTGGTCCCATATGTCAATTTTTGGTTTTTTAAAAATTTTCTTTTGAGGACTTGGTCATAAATTCATTGCCTAGGCTGATGTCCAGAAGATTTTTTAAAAGGTTTTCTTCTAGGATTTTTATAGTTTAGGGGCTTACATTTAAGTCTTTAATCCATCTTGAGTTAATTTTTGAATATGGTGAGAGAAAGGGATCCAGCTTCATTCTTCTACATATGGTTAGCCAGTTTTCCTAGCACTGTTTGTTGAATAGGGTTTCCTTTCCATAGTTTTTTAAAAATTGACTTTGTCAAAGATCCAGTTGGTTGTAGGTGAGTGCCTTTATTTCTGGGTTCTCAATTCTGTTCCATTGGTCTATGTGTCTATTTTTGTACTAGTACCATGCTGTTTTAGTTACTGTTGCCTTGCAGTAAAGTCTGAAGTCTGGTAATGTAATGCCCTTAGCTTTGTTCTTTTTGCTTAGGATTGCTTTGGCTACTCGTGCTCTTTTTTATTTCCATGTGAAAAAATGAAAAAAATCTAGAGAAATGCAAATAAAAACCACAATAAGTTACCATCTCACACCAATGAGAATGTCTATTATTAATAAGTCAAAAAACAAATCTTGGCTAGGTTGCAAAGACAAGGGAATGCTCATACCTTGTTGGTGGGGATGTTAATCTGGTTTAACCCCTGTGGAGAGCAGATTGGAGATTTTTCAGAAAACGAAAAATAGATTTACCATTTTACACAGTAATCCCATTTTTTGAGTGTATATCCAAAGGAGTACCAATCTTTGTACTAAAAAGACACCTGCACTCACTGTTTATCACAGCACTATTCACAGTAGCAAAAACGTAGAACCAACCTAGGTGACTACCAACAGTGGATCAGATAGAGAACACAGGGTACATATACACCATGGAATACTATAAAGCCATAAAAAAGAATGAAATTATGCCCTTTGTAGCAACATGAATGCAGCTGGAGATCATTGTTGTAAGTGACTTAGCACAGAAACAGACAACTGAATACTACATGTTCTCACTTTTAAGTGGGAGCTAAACACTGGGTACACACATAAATATAAAGATGTGAATGACAGAATGACAGACACTGAGAATTCCTAAGGGGGGAAGGGAGGAGAGGGGCAAGGGTTGAAAAATTAACTATTGGATATTATGCTCAACTGTATTTGGGTGATGGGTTCAATAGAAACCCAAATGTCACCATCACACAGTATACTCATGTAAAAAACCTACACATGTACCCTTTGAATCTAAAATAAAAATAAGCAAATAAATAAAAGAATCAGCACTCTTTCTGAAGTTCTTTTAAAAGTTTGGTGATAGAAAACTTCCAAACTCATTTAAAAGTGGTCAGTATTAACCTATTACACCAAAGCCAGACAAAGCCACTATAAGAAAGTAAAATTAACCCGGGCTCAGTGGCTCACGCCTGAAATCCCAGCACTTTGGTGGGTAGAGGCAAGAGGATTGTCTGAACCCAAGGGTTTGAGACTAGCCTGAGCAACTTGGCGAGACGTCATCTTTCCTGTAAATAAAAAAAATTAGCCAGGTGTGGTGGTGTATGCCTGTAGTCCCAGCTACTTGGGAGGCTGAGGTGAAAAGATTGCCTGAGCCCAGGAAGCCGAGGCTGCAGTAGCTGTGAGCATGCCACTGCATTCCAGCCTAGGCAACATAGTAAGACTCAAAAAAAAAAGAAAAAAAAAGAAAAAATGACACACCAGTATCCTTGATGAACACAGATGCAGAAATTCTCAACAAAATACTAGCAAACCAACACATTGAAAATATCATACATCATAATCAGATGGGATTTATCTCTGGGATGTAAGGGTAGTTCAACATTAGCAAATTGGTAAATGTCATGCCTCACATTAACAGAATAAAGGACAAAAACATATGACTATCTTGGTAGATGCAGAAAAGGCATTAGACAAAATTCAACATTTTTTAATAATAAAAGTTCTCAACAAATCAGGCATAGAGGAATGTACCTGATAAAGGTTATATATGATAAGCTCAGTGTTAATATAGTAAACAGCAGAGAGTTGAAAGCTTTTCTTTTTCTATCTGCAACATTACAAACATGCTCATGCTCACTAGTTTGGTTCAATAAAGTACCGGGAGTCCTAGCAATTAGACAACAAAAGCAAAAGTTAAAAATATTATTTTTATTTCATAAAGTTGAAGCATTTAAAGTCAACTTACAAAAATCAACAGTGTTTGTGTGTATACTAACAACGAACTATCCTGAAAAGACATCAAGAAAACAAACCCATTCGCAATAGTACAAAAATTTAAAATAATTAGGAATAAATATAACCAGTTGAAATATCTGTACACTAAAAAGTATGAAACATTGACAAAAGAAATTTAGAAGATACAGATAAGTGCAAATATATCTTATGTTCATGACTTGAAAGAGTTAATATTATTAAAATGTCCATACTTCGCAAAGATCTACAGACTTATTGCAATCCTTGTCAAAATTCTAATGGTATTTTTCACAGGAATAGAAAAACAATTCTAAAATTTGTATGGAAATACAGAGACCCTAAATATCCAAAGCGATCTTGAGAAAAAAACAAACACACAGAAACAAAACAAAGCAAAATAAAAACCACACGTAGGTAAATGCATCATATTACTTGATTTGAAAACCTACAACAAAGCTATACTAATCAAAACAGCATGATACTGGCACAAAAATAGATACATATGCCATTGGAACAGAATAGGGGCCAGAAATAAATTCGCACATTTAAAGTCCACTGATTTTTGACAGAGATGCCAAGAACACATAATAGGAAAAAGAAAATATCTTTAGTTAATGGTGACAGGGAAACTAGATGTTCACATGCAGAAAGAATAAAATTAGACCCTCATCTCACCTCATATACAAAAGTGAACTCAAAATGGATTAAAGATTTAAATTGCTGAATGCAATGGCTCACACCTGTAATGCCAGCACTTTAGGAGGCCAGTATGGGAGGATTGCTTGAGGCCAGGAGTTCCAGATCAGTCTGGGCAACATAGGATACCCTGTTTCTACAAAAAAATTAGCCGGAAGTGTTAGTGTGTTCCTTTAGTACCAACTATTCAGGAGGCTGAGGCAGGAAGTCACTTGAGTTTGGGAGTTTGACGTCACAGTGAGCAATTATCGTAACACTGTATTTCAGTCTAAGCAACAGAGCAAGACCCTCTCTCTCAAAAAAAAAAAAAAAGGACTTAAATGTAAGACCTGAGGCTGTAAACCTATTAAAGGAAAACCTTGGATGAAAGCTTTCTTCACATTGTTCTCCGTAATGGTTGTTTTGGCTATGACCCCAAAAGTATAGGTAAGAAATACAAAAATAAACAAATAGGATTACATGAAACCAAAAGGCGTTTACACAGCAAGGACACCATCAACAGTGAAGAGAAAAATCTATGGAATGGGGGAAAATATTTGCAAACCTTATATCTGATAAAGAACCATACAACAGAATAGCAGGAAAACAATCTGACTGAGATGTGTGCAAAGAACTGGAATAAACTTTTCTCAAAAGAAGTCTTTCAAATATCTGATAAGTATATGAAAAAATGCTCAACTTCACTAAAAATCAGGGAAATATAAATTAAAATCATGATTAACTATTACTCCACACCTGTTAGAATGACTTTTATCTAAATTTGGACGATAATTTTTGGTGAGAATGTTGAGAAAAGGAAAGCCTTGCACACTGTTGGTGGGAATGTAAATTATTACAGCCATTATGGAAAGCAGTAAGTAGGTTCCTTAAAAAGTTAAAAATAGAGCTACAATATGATCTAGCAATTTAGTGGCATTATATAAATTCATAAGGTAGTTAAACCAAGAACATAATCTAGTTCTAGAACTTTTTCATCACCCCAAAGGATCTTATACCCATTAAGCAGTTACTCCACATTTCTCCTTCCTCTCAGTTACTGGCAACCACTAAATCTGCTTTTTTTCTTTATGGATTTTCATATTTGGATATTTAATATTTTGAATCATACAATATGTGGCCTTTTATGTCTGGCGTCTTTCATTTAGCATAGTGCTTCAAGCTTCATCCATGTTTTCCGTTGTATCAGTGCTTCTTTCTTTCTGGAGTGCAGTGGCCGCTCCCAGCCACCGCAGCCTTGACCTGCTGGGCTCCGGCAATCCTTCCGCCTCAGCCTTCCAAGTAGCTGGAATACGGGCGCGCACTACCACACCCAGCTAATTTTTTGATTTATTGTAGAGAGGAGGTCTCGCCAAGTTGCCCAGGCGGGTCTCGAACCTGCGGGCTCAGGCAGCTTACTCACCTCAGCCTCCCAAAGTGCAGGATTACAGGCTGAGCCACCGAGCCCGGCTTCTTCTTTCTTTTTTATGGTTGAATAATATTTCTTGGTACAGATGTATCCCATTTTGTTTATCCATTCATCTATTGGTGAACATTTTGGTTGCTTCCACCTTTTGGTTATTGTGAATAATACTGCAATGAACAGAGGTGCACAGATATCTCTTCAGGCCCTGGTTTCAATTCCTTTGAATAGATACAAAAAATTGGAATTGCTGGATCATATGGACTTTTTTCAAAATTTTAAGGATTCACTACACTTTAGAAAAATAGTAGCTGCAACATTTTATATTCCCTCCAACAGTGCATAAAGATTCCATTTCCATCATATTATAGACAGCATTTTTTATTTTCTGGTTTCTTGATAGCAGCTTCTCCAAGTAGGTGTGAAGTGATATCTCATTGTGATTTTCATTTGTATTTCTCTGGTGATAATGATGCTGAGCATCTTTCATATACTTGTTGGCCATTTGTATGTGTTTGGAGAAATATCTGTTCACATTTTTTGGCTCATTTTGTATCAGGATGTCTGTTTATTTTGCTGTTGAGTTGTAGGAGTTCTTTATATATTCTAGATATTAATGCTTTATCAGATTAGTTGCAAAAAATTTTTCTTTCATTCTGTAGATTGCTTTTTCATTCTATTGTTTTTGTTCTTTCATGCACAGAAATATTTAATGTTGAAGAAGTCTAATTAATTTATGTTTACTTTTGTTGCTTGTGCTTTTTTTGTTATGTCTGAGAAGCATTCCTAAATCAAATGTCATGAAGCTTTTCCCTTGTATTTTGTTCTAAAAGTTTTATAATTTTAATTTTTGCATTTAGGTCCTTGATTCATTTTGAGCTACTTTTTGCATGTGGTGTAAGATAATGGTCCAACTTCATCTTTTAAAATGTAGAAAAGGTCTCGCTGTGTCCTGGGTTAAAGTGCAGTGGCACAATCATAGCTCACTGCAGCTTCAAACTTCTAGACTCAAATGATCCTCTTGCCTCGGCCTCCTGAGTAGCTGGGGCTATAGGCACACACCTCCATGTCTGACTAATTTTGTTTAATGATTATCTTTTGTAAAAACAGGAGTCTCACTATTTTGAGATTCCTGGCTGGTCTTGAACTCTTGGCCTCAAGCCATCATTCCAGTGGGCCTCCCAAAGTGCTGGGATTATAGACCTGAGGAACCACACCTGATAATTTATGTAGTCTTTAGCTAAACACTGGAATAGTTTGAGAGGATAGGCCATTAGTCCTTTTTTTACCCACTGTACTGAGGAGACTTTTAAGCCATGAATCTTTGATGGTTTCCTTACTTTCAGTAATAATATATCCTAAGCTAATTTTGTGTGTTTTCTTCCCATACCCAGAAGAAACTTCTTTTTATTGGAAAGTGGTATTAGGGAGCCTAATCTGGTAAGAGTGTTCATTTCTACTGAGACTCCTGCTGAGGCAGGAGGATCATTTGAGCCTAGGAGTTTGAGGCTGCAGTGAGCTATGATTGTGCCACTGCATTCCAGCCTAGGACAGAATGAGACCTTGTCTACATTTTTTTTTATTATTTATTTTTATTTTTTGAGTTGAAGTCTCACCCTGTCACCCAGACTGGAGTGCAGTGGCATGCTCACAGCTGCCCCAGCGCCGACCTGCTAGGCTCCAGCAATCCTTCCTGCCTCAGCCTTCTAGGTAGCTGGAGCTACAGGCATGTGCCAACACGCCTGGCTAATTTTTTGATTTATTAGAGAGATGCTTGCCAGGTTGTCCAGGCTGTTATCAAACCCATGGGCTCAGGCAGTCCCCTCACTTCGGCCTCCCAAAGTGCTGGGATTATAGGTTTGAGCCACTGCACCTGGCCCTTGTCTACATTTTAAAAGATGAAGTTGGACCCTTATCTTACACCATATACAAAACTTATCTCAAAATGAATCAAGGACTCTAAATGTAAAAACTAAAACATTTTGAAACTTCTGTCTCTACAAAAGGTAATCATTAAGAGTGTCCATTTTATTATTTTTTAAACCTTTTCCTGGACAGAAGTAGGAAATACACATTTTTTAAGAGAAGAGCATAAATCCCAAGTAATCCTAACTTTGATTTAAGGTAAAAATATTAAGGAATTTTTACTTACCACTTTGGTCTTACCTTTTTTTTTTTTTTTTTTTTTGAGTTGGAATCATACTCTGTCCCCTAGGCTGGAGTGCAGTGGCACACTTAGGGCTACCACAGCCCCAACATGGTAGGCCCTGGGTGATCCCTTTGTCTCAGCCTTCCAAGTAGCTGGAACTACAGGTGTGCACCACAATGCCTGGCTAATTTTTTGATTTATTGTAGAGATGAGGTCTCACCAAGTTGCTCAGGCTGGTCTGGAACCCCTAGGCTAAGGCAATCTCTTTTGCCTTTGCCTCCCAAAGTGTGACTACAGGCATGAACCACCGTGCCCAGCCTTGTCTTACCCTTTTTTATATCTTATTTTATATAACCCTTTTTCTTTCTTACTCTGATTTTAAATATTTTTTTGCTAGACATGCCTTCATATTTGATTTGATTTGATTCCATTAGAGTTGTAGTGTCTTCTCTTCGTTATTTTATCTAAGTAAGTTTTTTTGGGGAGAAGAATGCATTAAGTTGTCTGCTTCTTATTTGTTAATTTTATATCTTGCTTGTAATTCTCTTGTGATTTGTTGTAGAGTTCTTGTTGATTCTTTTTGGTTTTTTTTTCTGGTATAAACATCATATTGCTTGCAAATGAGATTACTTCTTTTTCTCCATGTTTTGCCTGTAATGCTTTTTCTTCTCTAATTGTGTTGCTTAATACCACCAATAGATATTAAATAGTAGAGGAGATAGTGGACATGCTTGTCTTGTTTCTTATGTTAATGAGAAAGGATCTAGCATTTCCCATTAGGTAAGTTGCTGACTAGTTGAACAAGCACACTGAACACACACATATATGTGTTCAGGCTAAGAAAATATCTCTTAATTTCTATTTAAACATAGAACTTTAAACACCATTTAAGAATTTTTATTTTTTAATAAATGAGGTAAATTATGTCACTTGAGTTTTCAGCAGTTATGAAGATGAATATATAATCTTTCCTTCTAACTCTGTTAATATATTTTATTATTGCATTTTGGATATTAAAGGCCTCTGAATTTATAGACTGCACCTCACTTTTTATGGTTTTAGTTCTTTTTTGCGTTTTAGATTCTTTTGCATATAATCTCATTTAAAGTTTTTGTGTCATTCACAAATATGCTTGATTTGTGGAGGTTTTTTTGGTGCAGTTTTTGTGGAGTTCTGGGGCCAATGCTATACCTGTTTTATAAAAATAATTTGGAAACTTTCCTTCTTTTAAAAGCCTGGTCCTTTTTAAAATTTTATTCAGGCACTATTTCCACAGCTGTTTGAGTACCATCTATGTGCTAAATACAGTAAAATAATAATGGTAATTAATAGTTTCTTCGCTCTTACAATGCATTTGTCAGTATTTTAAGAACAGTTGATTCTCATTACTTGCAGTAGATTTGTCCTATGAAGTTGCTCGGAATACTAAACTAACTCCTAGTGGAATTATGGGGTTAGGTACCTGCAAGTCTCTGGTCACAATATTTTTGTCTACCTATCAATACATAATCTTTAAAAAATGTGTGTTTCTGTTTAAGAAGATCTTATTTAATATATATTGTGTTGACTCATTAATATGAACTCACGCTTCACAGTGGTATGACTTATGCCTGAGGAAAGCTTTTGTAAAAATAGTTTTCTCAAGGTAAATCACAGGCATTTTGTGCTTAGGAACACAAGACAGCAGTTCAGCACCAAGCCAGGGGACCATTCTACATAACTAAATCAACAACAAAAAACACAAAAATGAGAATACTGTGGCACTTAATAGACTATGAAAATAATACTTCTTTACGTTATGAGAGCTAAAACAGAGAAGAATATTACTTTGTTTTACTTCGGCTGTGAGAATGCAAATCAGCTGACTCGGATTAGTCCCCATTCTGCACATGTCCACAAATGACTGCAAAAGTACTGGGAATATTGATGTTGGGGTCACAAATCAATTTTATTGAGTAGGCAAATTCACAAATATGGAATCTGTGAATAATGATAACATTATACTTCTAAATACTTAATATATTTTCATTTATTAATCACAACAATCCTGTAAAGTAGGTACTGTTATTATGGATAACACGTGCGGTATAACAGAGAGGTTAAGTACTTTGCTCAGCATTACACAATCAGTGAATGGTGGAATAAGGATGCTACTAAAGCAGTGTAAATGATACCAAGACATAGTGTCTGCCCTTAGGAGTCATTTCTATCTAAAAGGGTTAAGACGTTTTGCTTAAACAACTAAATTCAAGGTACTTTGTGATAAGTAGCATAAGAATAATGCCACCAAATGTTGTAGATATTAAAAGGAAAGGTCATTTTGGGAACCATGGAAGGCTTTATGTGGTGGTATCTAAACTGAGCATTTTAGAATTAGTAAGTTTGGCTTGTGAGAATGGAAGAAATCAAGTTTTTAGAAGGTATTAATTTTTTTTACATAATTGCTGGGCCTAGTCTTTTTGGAATGGGGAAGTGGTGGTGGAGGGGCAACATCTTTAGTTTTTAGGATTCATGTAATCACTATGACAATTTTTCCATTATTAAAAAAAATTATTTTTTCGCTTGTGTAATATTGGGAACTAAGACAATGACACTATTTATTGGAAGCTTTAAGAGGAACACGGTAGTTTTTTAATGTAAATGTATTATGGAAAAGGAGAAAAGTTGGCTGAAATCAATTGGCATTTTTGTAGTTGAACTGCAAAGAATGGGGTTTTTGTGGGAGAGTAAAAAATTTATGTTAATTATTAAAAATTGCTGAAATAGATTTTCCCCCTCATATAATACTTTTGTACTTTACTCATCTTCTTTAGCACATTTCATTAACTATACCTTTTGACTTTATCATAAAATAATATGAATTAAGAGAATTTTTTTTGTTAAACCAAATAGTCTAATTATAATAGTCAAGATAGTGATTACCATCTTAGAGTCTGTACTCTTGCAACTAGGTTGATTTATAGTAGGTGGTATATGTATAATATAAGTTAATTGGAGTATCTTTTTGAGGGCAAGAACTGTGAACTTTCATCTTTGACATTTGTAATTAGGAACTGTCACCACCTAACTAAATGAATACTCCAAAACCCTTTGTGACTAAGAATTCTATGTAAATATTGTGAATTGTGTTGATCATTGTTCTGTGTTATTCTTTGTCTGTTTTGTTTACTTTATTTTCAGGTCTCTAATCCTGGGAGAATGACTAAAGTACAAAGTATCTGTCCCAGTATTCAGCTTTATAATCAGAAAATACCATACCAACTCATAATTGTTTTCTCACCATTTGGCTGTTTTTATTGTCAGAAACTGTTAGGTAATTTTCCAGCATGACTTTCTCAAGGATGTTTCCTCATTATTGCGGTGAATACCTTAGTGATGTGAAAATAGAGAATAACCTATTCGGTTTCAGCAGCAACAGTTAGATACATATAACTTGAAACATGATAGCCCTGTTTTTCATGTTAAAGGATTTAGTTTTATATCAGTTACTTAGATCTTCATAAAATCTGAAGTTAGAAAGGAACTTTAGTAATTATAAACTCCTATTCCATTTTAATGCCTACAGTAGTAAATGTTGATTTCTAATAAAACTATTTGATCAGGTAGTAGGGAAAAGTCAAGGTCAAAAGTACAAATTTCTACCAAACTAAAGAAAGTAGAACATTTAAATGTGACCTGCAAACTTCTTGAATTCATGTAATATAAGGAGGGGACTGGAAGACGAAAGCTTAAGAATTTAATAATAGAGTTCAATCAGAATCCAGTAAAAAGTCACATCTGTGCCATGTGTTATTGAACATTTTGAAATAAGTTATAGATTAATTATTATATTTCAATATTGTCAGTATTTGTTATTGGTCAAATTCCTCCCCCAATTCCATGAAGAAATTGTTTTTTTAATTCTGTGTTCAATCTTGAGTCTCTCCATGCATAGCAGGCCTATGAGGCTAAGATGGGGGTTGTCGAGCATGTATTTAGTTGAAAAATTGAAAAATCAATTGAAAATTGAAAAATTATTTTCTTAAACATGGGATCACATTTAGAATCTTATTGCCTGTGAAATCTCCATAGTAGAAAATTTATATGTAGAAAAAACTAAAAGAATAGGATTTTGAAGAATTCTAACTTTTAGATTACAAAAAGAATATAATTTGGGAAATTCAGAAACAAACAAGAAGAAATGAAAAAATTTCTACAACCCCTTTATTCAAAACAATCATAATATTTTGATATGAGGAATAACCCCTTTATATTTTATTTATAAAAAGTGTATTTATTCTTGCATGTTTAAACTTTAGTCACATTCAAAGTACTCTTCGTTTAATGGAAGACACCTATTGAGACACACTTTGCACTGCTCAAAACAGTTTTTGAACTTGTCGGTTTTGATGCATTTTAGTGCTTCTGCTGTTTTTTTGTTTTACCTCTTCCACAGAGGCAAAACGCTTCCCTTTGAGGACTTTTTTTCATCTAGGGAAGGAAACAAACAAAAAAGTTACTCTGGGTGAGATCTGGTGAATAGGAAAAGTGGGGTATAGGGGTCATGCTGTTTTTGGTCAAAAACTGCTGAACACTCATTGTGGTGTGGACAGGTGTGCTTGTAAATCACCCAAACATGTTGAAAGAATCTAAAAAAAAGAAAAATTCACTGATGATAAATGCGGCCTCTCTCAACAATGCCAGCCGGTACACTGATGCTGATGGGGTCCTAGAACACTTACATAGCAAGGGAAGACTGTATTATCAGGGGCCCACCCTCGAAAAGGTAATTCCGGTTTTTTTTGGGTCCCCTTCATGTACCTCTCCAGTAGTAATATTTTACAAATTTTGAATCATACTGTAAGAACACTCTTATTTCCTTTTATTTAAAACAATTTTATAACTATTTTCCCATGCCTATAAAAAATCAGTACAAAATTATACATTAAGTATATCCAGTTTTCAATATTATAAACAGTACTATGCTGAGTATTTTTATGTAGATTTTTGTGCACAACTATTACTTTTGTAGGATAAAGGGAATGTGATTTAATTTTATTTAATTTTTAAAATTTATTTTAAAGATGTGGGGTACAATTCAGTGTTAGGTATACAAATGATTTTAAATTATATATTTGTTTTGCCTTACAACTATGTTTCTATTTTACCTTAAATATTATCAAGTGAGATTTTAAAATAAATATCTTAGTGATTTATATGGTAAACAGATCCTTGATAAATTAGGTCACTTTTGCCAAAAGCAAAATTTAAAAATTTTTATTATTATTCTGTTTCTATATAGGTCATTTATAGATATAATGAAGGAATCATATTTCCTTAAATCTGAAAGTTGTAAGAGGGAAGCTGACATTTCTTCACAGCTAACAATTTGGTTATACATCTTATCATTCATGTTAATATTCCTTGAGAAGAACATTTCACTGTCCTTTATGTATAACTCTTTGTCCATGATAAAATATGCCTCTGAATTTAGGCTATTGTGGCCTTAGGGACTGAACACTTGGTTTTAATATCAGCCTATCTATCAGACTAAGCATTTTCATTGGATTATCTCATTTAATTCTCACATTATATGAATTACAGGTAGCATTTCATCCTATTTTACAAATGAGGAATTCTGAGTCTTAGAGATAATTCTAGAATTCATGCAAAGTATAAGTGGTAACACCATGAACAGAATGTTGGAGCTCTGGCATCTACATTCATAAACATATGCAACAGGAATATTTGTCATTTAATACTTTTGTTTTCTTCCTCCTACTCTTATTTAAGCTTATTTTCTGAAGTTTCTTTTATGAATGATATCTAGTAGTGCAAACATTGAAAAATTTACACAAAGAATACTTGTGCATATATGTGTGTATATATGCGCATATATTCAGGTTTGTGAATATATACCCACAAGGCCAACTAAATATTACATTTTTAATATTAGAAACATTAAAATAGTAATTTTGTAGATACTAGGACAGAATAATATCTATTGAGTGAAATCTTGTTTCTGGCTATAATTGGAGCATAATTAAAATTTAAATTTAGATATCTCTTTATTTTATTTTAATTTTTTTTGAGTTGGGATTTCACTCTGTTGCCAAGGTTGGACTGATGTGCAGTGACATGATCTTGGCTCACTGCAGCTTTGACCTCCTGGGCTTAGGTGATCTTTCTGCCTCAGCCTCCTATGTATCTGGGACTACCGGTGTGCACCACCACTCCCAACTGATTTTTTTTGTAGAGACAAGGTATTGTTATATTACTAGTCTCACTCTTGGGCTGAAGCAATCCTCCCACCATGACTTCCCAAAGTTATAAGCATGAGCCATCATGCTCAGCTATCTTTCTTTTTAAAAAAATATTTTATAAAGACAAGATTTTTACTATTTTCTTCAGAAAATTATTCCACTCTGTAACCATATTCATACTCAGAAGTGTATATGTCTTATTTAAAATTATGTATTCTTTAGTTTTAAGCTTATGTTTTTGCTATTCATTTAGATAGACAATAATTATTTATCTTTGTGTTAAAAAGTTTTTCAGTGATATTTGTTAAAATCTGGTAAGGAAGACTTAGTTTAGGACCATCATGATAGGTGTAGGAACCACTGTAATGGTATTTTGCAGTGGGGAAAAGAGATTGGACTTAACTCTGAATAAAGCATGGGGAAGTGGAACTTTATAGCCAAAGAGCAGGGTAGGAGTCAGTGGATGGAAAATTACTAAAAGAAAGTATCCGGGTAAGGGGAATACTAGCTAAATTGACAGGATTTTTTTTGAAGATAGGCCAGGGTGATTGGACATTCCCTGGGAGATGGTGGAGTATGAGGAACCCAATCAGATACCCAGGTTGATTATATGTCAAGGTTCTTGCTAATCGGACTTAAGAGTTTTTTTTCTAAAACTAGATTTTACAAAGAAGTGCACAGATGGACCTACGGGATAGCTAGGAGCCTGACTAAAGTTTGTTTGGAGAATCCTTATTACTTATAAAATCCTTTAAATAATAAAAACAGCTTTAGTAAAAATTCTGAATCAAACCTTGAATAGAAATTTTTCAGGTAAGAAACTAACATACTTCAAGAATATGCAGGATAATTTTTACCAGTAATTTAGCTATATGTTTCCCATTTTTTTCTTATCTAGACGTTACATGAGGTACTTCTGTTGCCTAAGGTTTATATTTCTTTGAACATAAAGCGTTATATTCATGGCCAAAGCCATTAGTGGTGTTAGGGATAGAGGGGCTAAAATAAAGATATTTATTGGATAAGATGCCCTTAACACCAGTATAAATCCTTTTTAATAACCTTTCTGTAAAGGCAACCCAAAACATCGAAAATATGCTCATTGCTATTTGGAGTACTTTGTGGCAAATCTGGAATCCTTGCTTATGCTTTTATAGTAGTTTCATAACAAGATTATTTTTAAAACATCATCCAAAACTGAAATTCCAACATTAATTGGATTGACACTTCTAGTTGTAAATTAACACTTACTGTCATAAATCTTAAGGAAATTGGCATCAGACTTCAACATATTCTGTTTCCAGTAGGTTAGTTTTCTCAGTATTATATTGTGCTAAGATGAAGAATTTCTGTGTTTAAACCTCTTCAGAGCTATGTAATTTGATATTTGTTCTTTTGCAATCTTAGCCATTAAATATCAACTCAAATACTTGTGTCCTTGGCTCCTCATTCTTTGTATCACTGCCCTGCTAGACTATCATTATCAATTACAGGGACATTATAATGCTTCCATGCTGTTCTTTAAAGTACTGCTAGATTAAAGTTTCTGAAGTTTGACTCTTATCCTGTTATTCCCACACTTGAATATGTAGAATAATTCCCCATTGCCTAATGTGTTTTCTGTGGTCTAATATATCTGGCCTTTTTGTGTCATTTCATTTCCCCTCTACTTTTTAAAATCTTCCATTGTTCTTTTTTCCTGACTTTATACTCAGGCCAAACTGTTCCCTAAATAACCCAACACCAATAGTGTATTTATCATTTTGTTTACATTGTTTTCTTTTTCTGCAGTGACCTTTCTTCAATTTGGCCAAAATCTACCAAATGCGTCCAATTCTAATGACTTTTCCAGGAAGGCCTTCAACCCAAGTTATTACCTGTTTCTCTCTTATAAAGCACATCCCCCCTTCCTTCCCTCATAGTTTCTCTACAGTCTTGCTACCCCTCTTATTTGGAAAATTTAAGGAACATATAAATAAAATAAATAGAATGATGTTTACTGTATGATGAACCACTATATACTCATCACCCAGATATGACAGTTATCATTATGGCATTCTTATTTCATTTTTACCTCCTCTCAACTTTTCACCCTCCACTCAGTTATTATTTTTATTGTTAATTCTTTTTGATAAAATTATATACAGTCAGATCACAAGTCTTAGCTGAATGATGTTGACAATTAAGTACACACATGAAACCCAGTCCTCTTTCACAGTATAGATAGAATGTTTCCATTTCTTTAGAACGTTTCTCTTGCCCTTTTCCAGTCAGTCTTCCCACCCTGAAACAAGAGCTGTTTAACTTTTTTCACTTTATATTTGTTCTGCCTTTCTTATTCTTTTTGTGTAAATGGAATTATACACTTTGTGTGAGGGTTCTTTTGATTAACATAATTTTTCTGAAATTTATTTCACTATTGCTTGGTTGTTCAGTCCCTTTTGTTGCTGAGTGCTATTTCATTGTATGACTATTTCACAATTTATCCATTTGATTAGTGGGCTTTTAAAAATTATTTTCAACTTGGCTATTGAGAGTAGAGCTGCTATGGATATTTGCATATAAGTTTTTTTGTGTGGATATAGCTGATTCTTATTAATCACTAGTTATATTTTATAATGTCACCATGGACACTGAATTATTGACTACTCGGCCATTGCTTTTAGGGGAAATAAAGGGCTAGGTTCTTGCACGCCTCTGGTCACAACATTTTTGTTACTGGGTCAATATGTAATTTTGTTATATATGTGTTTCTGTTTAAAGACACCTCATTTAATAATATAGTGCTGCTTCATTAACAGTGAATTCACAACCAACAGCACTAGAACTCATGTTTGAATAAAGTATATCTAACACATGTAGGCACATCACAGCCTTCTTGCACTTAGAAATACTATACAGAGCTTCAGCAGTATGAATGGGGTTATTGTACACAGCAGAATCACCAACAAAAGGCACAGTAACTCAAAAAACATGGCACTAAAACCATGAAAAGAACACTTATTTATAGTATGATAGAATGTTGCCATATTCCACATCAGCTGAGAATGTACTTGTCAGGCGACTCAAGTTTTTGCTGCTTTACACATGCACATCTACAAGTTATTGTGAAAGTGCATCAAGTATTGATTTTGGTGTTACTAATAAGTTTTAGCAAGTAGATGAATTCACAAACATGGAATCTGTAGATAATGAAGATTGAGTGTATGTTTTTATGGTTCTTGGCTAAATGTTAATGAGTAAGATGGGATGTGTATATTTAACTTTATAAGATATTGTCAAGCCTTTCTCCAGCATAGTTGTATCATTTTAAATTTCCATTAGCAATTCATAAGACTTCCAGTTGCTTCACAGCCTCACCAACATTTGATATTATCAGTGTTTAATTTTAACCATTGTAGCATTTGCTTGATTTTTACTTGATGTTGTTATTTATGTCTTATCTCTCCCAAGTAGAAACTTTTTTTAGTAGTGCATAATTCAAGTTTGTATTTGCCAAACGAATATTTTAGGGAGATATTATAGCCTTGTTGTTATGTGCACAAACTTTGGAACCAGATTGCCTTTGTTCAAAAGCTCAGCTCTTTCACTTACAAGTTTTGAGGCCTAGACAATAAAAATAGCAGCAGTAAATGAACTGTTCATCATTGTATTAATTTGGACCTTCCAACAAACAATTATCAGTTTGGCAATCAAGCCACTTTGAAATAAAATAGCTTGTGCCATGTCAAATGAGTAGGAAGTACTGGAATAAAATTTCAAACTTAGATTTAACTTATTTCAAAGCTAATGCTCTTAGCTGCTGTACAACATAGTATTGCCTAGCTGGGCATGGTGGCGTGTACCTGTAGTTCCAGCTACTTGGAAGGCTGAGGCAGAAGGATCACCTGAACCTAACAGGTGGAGACTGTGGTGGCCATGAGCGTGCCATTGGACTCCAGCCTAGGCAACAGAGTGAGACTCCAACTCAAAACAGCAACAACACAAAACCCCCCCAAAACATAGTATTGCCATCTAGAGGCCACCTTAAAAATACTGTATATCATTACATTTATGCTTATCAACCTCAGAATGTAAATGAACGAAGATAGGTCTTTAAATAAAGAATTAATTTAAAATTGATGCATGTGTTCTAAAAGCTTATACATTCTTTGCTTTTCTCTGTGCAAAATTATGTTATTTGAGATTAATTGTAGTTGTGTTATTTCATTCAAATACTTTAGCTTTTATTTCATGTTATTTATTTATTTTTGGCATATTATAGTATCTAGCCCCACCAGTTCAAATTTGAATAGAAATGAGAATAGTGGATAGTTTTGTCTCATTTGAAATGAAGGTTTTAGCATTTCATGATTAAGCTTCTTTTTTTTAAAGATAACCTTTATTAGATTAAGGAGGTTTTATTCCCTGTTGGCTGAGAGTTTTTTTTTTAATCATCAGTGGATGTTTAGTTTTATTAAATATTTTTTGTATTGAGATTATCGTGTGTTTTTTCTCCTTTGAAAGAGGAATATGAATGTTGTGAACTACATTGATTGGTTTTTAAAATATTAAAGCCTTGCATTTATTTTAATAACTTGTCTGAAATGTGTTATACATTTTGTAATAACTGAATTTAATGTACTAATATTATACTTGAGACTTTTGCATAGATGATTATAAGAGAGGCTATCTTTTAATTTTTTCTTTTTTGTCTGATGTTAATGTCAAGGTTAGTTAGAAGGGCTCACTCTTTTTTTCCATTTTCTGTAAGACTGAAGAGTTTCTGTAAGACTGGTGTAATTTCTTCATTAGAGATAACTGATGTTATTTCTACCTTTTTGATCTTTATTACTCATTTCTTTTACTTGTGTTATTGTAGTGGCTAGGATCTCTAGTATATTATTGAAAAGAAATGGTCAGGGTGAATATCCTGCTTTGTTGCCAATTATTAGTGTAAGGTAAACGAAACCAGACCAGGCGAAACGGCAACAAAGGAGCCAAGAAAATTTTATTAGCGCAATCCCGGGCGAGGTTTACCGGTCCATGTAGCTGTGGGCCGGAGAAGTCGCACCCAGCAAGATGGGCGATGGGTTTATAAAGGGCACACTTAGAAAGCTATGAGGGGGTCGGGGAGAGCAATCACTGGTTGGGACAGCTGTCACGTCTGCTGGCGATTGGCTGAATGGGGTTGCCAGAGTCTCTGTAACAGGTACTGGCTGGCTTTGCGGCTGGAGTCTTAGTTCCGGTTACTCATTTTTTGCTGGCTCACCCTCGCCCATTGTTCTCCTGGTCCGGGTTGGAGCCATCTTGTTGAGGCCTGCCCCGCCCTCCAGTACCTCTGGCCTTACATTCCAGCCTTTTGGTCATAGGGGTGCCGGCTCGTTCTGGCTACTTCCTGCTGGGGAGGGGCGGTGTGGGGGGGTCTTAAGGCTGGTATGGGACCGGAGGTGGTTTGGATGGAAGGGGCGAGTATGAATGTAACAGAAGTTGGTTGACCGTTATTCGAGAGAGCTCTGCCAGGCGCTGTTGGAGAAACCTAAAAACACATAGGGCCACCAACAAGAGGATAAATATAATAATTAGTGGAGTAAGAACTAATTATTATATTTATCAGGGAGGAGCCACGTTAGGAGCTGGGGTTGTCACCACCCTGAGAATGGGCCTCCGGTCAGGTCTTTTTTTCGTTTTTGGAGGGTTTTTTTTGTAATTGTTTAATTCTGTACTTGACTATCCCTGATTTATTGGCATAGAAGCAGCATTCTTCCCTGAGAAATAGGCATATCCCTCCCTCTTTTGCTGTTAGCAGGTTTAGTCCCCATCGATTTTGGAGGACTATATCAGCCAGGGAATCTAGTTGTGTTTGTAAGTCTAGCACCATGTCCGCCACCTGTTGTATGTCTTCAATCAGTTGGTAGGAGAGCTGTTTGTAAAAGTGAAGTGAGGATCTCAGCTCTGTTGCCCCTGTTCCCATGGCTGCGGTAATATCTAGCCCCGCCAGTAGACGTATGAGCTTAACTGCCCGTCTCACCCGTGACTTTGAGGAACCGACCAAGGGGACAGGCAGGCTTTGGTTACCGGGTGCTATTATAACAGTGGGGAGGAGGATGACAAGAATGTAGGACCCGACCAGTCGGGGGGCAAGACCGGGTAGATGGTAGTGCCACACAGAAAGGCAGTCCCGTTAAGTGGGGGGCAGAGGGTGTTATTTGATTGGACCACGAGTGATTGTGAGCAGAGGTGGAGGGGGGCCCCATCCGACCCCCAGGGTGCCGTTTCGTGTTATACACTGGGCTGTGGGCAAGCCATGTGGGAGAGGTATATCAGAATGTGGTAGTGACTGTAGACATTGGGTTGGAGGCGTAGGGAGAGTCCAATTTTCTGTGACCGGGACAGGGGAGACCCAGGACTGGCCGGACTTGAGGCATAGCCAGCAGTCCTTTGCTAAGCCAGGGTTAGTAAGGTTAAGCAGGGTATGGGTTTTGTTAAGGACAGAAAGGAGTTCCGGGTTCGTCTGATAAGGGCCTTGGGGTTTTGGGAGGTTGGGGCGCACAAACACCCGTCTATTGAAATGTTGAATGAGTTCTTTCATGCTTGGTGTTTTGTTGTTTTGCATAATCCTGCACCCCTCCCCTGTCTGATTTACCCACAGGAGGTCTGAGGTTCCAGCAGATCTCTTGTCCCTGGTGCCCAGGACAAGAATACCCAGCGCGTTGTCCCACGCTCCGTCCCGTCTAGGCCTGTTGTTTGGTTGGTCTGAGGCAGGCCAAGACTTGCTCATAGCAAGGTGCCTGGACAAAAGAATGGAAGGCTGAACACTCAGTGGGGCAAGGGGGTATCTTTCCTTGGGGATTTGGTGGGGGGTCTTACTCCCAGCAGCGGACTGTACCACTGCCACCTGGGCAGCCCGCTTGGAAATCTCTTAACATTACTGCAGCCCAGTACTTTTGTTTTCCTAGTTGGCACAAAATTTTTGATGATAGCATGTACGGGGAACCAGCTGGTAGAGTTGGGTTTTTCCTGCAGAGATGCATCGGTTGCAAGTCCAATCAGCCATTCCCCATGTCATTGTAAAGTTCTTGGTTAGGCTTACTAGCATCAATACGGTTAAACCGTAACCGGAGGGGTCCCACTTCATTAGATTTCCACACTTCATTGTTGGGAGGGGCCCGCTTGAGCCGATAAATGTGGTACCATGAGGGGTGCCCTAACAGTTTAGTTGCGGTAGGAGTTGTAAGGACTACTGTGTAAGGTCCCGTCCAGCGAGGTTGAAGGGACCGGGGTTGGAGCTCTTGAAGGAGAACCTCATCACCAGGCTGTAGAATGACGGCTGACTGGGGGTCAGACGTGGAGTTGGCCTAGGGCAGGGTTTGGTAGGCGTGCTCTCGTAGGAGGTGTCTGAGGAGTGAGAGGTAGGGCAGACAGGAGGCTAGTGGCGGAGGAGTTGTAGGAAGGCCGGTGTTAATGAGAAAAGGCCTACCATACATCAATTTAAATGGGCTAAGGCCGACTGGCCCCCGGGAGCCGTACGTACCCTAGGGAGGGCAACAGGGAGCAGAGCGGGCCAGGAAAGTTTTACCTCTAGGGAAAGCTTGGTTAGTTGATCCTTTAGGAGGCCGTTTGTCCGTTTTATCTTACCCGAGGACTGAGGGTGGTAGGGGATATGAAGTTTCCAGACAATGTTGAGGGCTTTGGCCACCAGCTGAGTGATTTTGGAAATGAATGCTGTGCCGTTGTCTGACTGAATGGACATAGGGAGGCCGAAGTGGGGGATGATGTGCTCCACCAAGGTCTCAGCCACCACCAAGGCTGTCTCCTGGCTTGTGGGAAAGGCCTCGATCTAACCTGAAAAGGTATCTACTATTACCAGCAGGTATTGGTACTTTTTGTGTCTTGGCATATGAGTGAAGTCCACCTGCCAGTCCTGTCCAGGGAGACACCCTCGCAGCTGGTGGGCTGCCGTCCGGCACTGGAGGGCTCCTTGAGAGGAAACGTATGCCATATGGACCTGGTCAATGGTTTTTTGGAGACCCTGTGGTGAGAAAATTGGGGAAAGAAACCTGTGCATGGCCTCGGGACCAATGTGTAAAGACTGCTGGATTGTGGCCATGATTTCCTTTGCCTGTGTCTGGGGAAGGATTATCCTTTCTTTGAGATACATCTACCCCTGTTGCCCAGCCACGGCACCCTGGCTGAGGAGTCGCTGTTGTTCGTCCTCCGAGTACTTGGGAGTTAGGGAGGGAGAAAGAAACAGGACAGGGGTGGTGTCCTGGGTTGAGGTAAGTTGGTGGGCTGTGGCGTCGGCCAGGGCGTTTCCTTGGATGACAGGGTCTGTGCCCGTCTGATGGCCTTGACAGTGGACAATGGCTACCTCCTTGGGTTCTTGCAGGGCCTGGAGTAAATGTTGAATGGCCTTACTGTTGACTACTAGAGTTCCCCGGGTGGTTAAGAACCCCCTTTTTTTCCAGATCGCTGCATGACTATGGGCGATAAGGAAGGCATACTTAGAATCGGTATATATAGTGGCCCTGCGGCCCTTTGCCAGCTGTAATGTTCGAGTGAGTGCCACTAGCTCTGCCTTTTGGGAAGAAGTCTCTCGTGGTAGTGAGGCAGCTTCTACCACGGTGGGAGGAGAGACTACTGCATAGGCTATCCTGTGGCCTCTGTCCGGCCCCCTAGTTGAGCTTTTATCTACGAAGAATGTGAGATCAGGGTTAGACAGAGGTTGGTCAGAGAGTCTCGTGTGAGGGGGGCTAAGGGCCTCTACCAGCTCCACACAGGAATGTTCAGGCAAAACTGAGGAGCTAGCGGAGGGAAGGAGAGTAGCTGGATTTAGAAGTGGCGATGAGCAAAGAGACACTTGGTGGTGTTTTATGAATAAAAGGTGGAACTCCTGGACCCTAGAAGGGCTTACAAAAGGATAATGACTTATGACCCAAGAGGTCTTGGAGTCTGTGGGGGGAGTAGACCGTAACCGGCTGTTGAAGGGTAAGCATTGGAGCCTCCTTGGTTAAACAAGCCGTCGCTGCCAGTGCCTGGAGGCAAGGCTGCCATCCCTGGACGATGGGGTCCAACTATTTGGACAGGAAGGCGACCGGTCGGTGAGAGGGTCCCACTGGTTGGGCCAGAACCCTGGTTGCTGTCCCAGTTGGTTTTTCAGTGAGCAGGAGGAAAGGCTTGTGGAAGTCAGGAAACATAAGTTGGGGGAGGCTAGGGTCTCGAAGTCGCGGGCTACAGCTGAGGGAGAAGTGAGAGGGCCGGAGGGAGTTTTTTAGATGTAGCATATAGCGGTTTAGCAAGTATAGCGAAATTGGGGACCCAATGTCTAAAGAAGCCTATCAGCCCAAGGAACAACAAGATTTCAGCACCTGAGGTGGGGGGTAGGAGTTCCCTGATGGAGGTGGTGTGGTCTGCCATGAGGGCCTTGGAGGTGGGGGTCAGGGCCACCCCTAGATAGGTGACTTGTGAGGTAGAGAGTTGAGCTTTGGAAGGGGAGACTCTGTGTCCCCGCTGTGCTAGAAAGTTAAGGAGGGAAGCCATATTTTGGAGAGAGACTTTTCTGGAGGGGCTGTATAGGAGGAGGTCATCTATATATTGGAGGAGAGTGTTATACCCAGAGTCATAAGAGGACAGGTCCCCGGCCAACGCCTGGCCGAAAAGGTGGGACTGTCACGGAATCCCTGAGGCAGGACCGTCTAGGTTAATTGTTGGGTCTTGTGGGTGTCTGGATTTTCCCAAGTAAAGGCAAAGAGTGCCTGGGAGTCTGGATGTAGGGGGATGGTGAAGAAGGCATGTTTAAGGTCCAGGACTGTGAAATGAGTGGTAGTGGGGGGTATCTGAGATAGGAGAGTATATGGGTTAGGAACCACTGGATGTAGTGGAACTACGGCAGAATTGATTATCCGCAGATCCTGTACCAGTCGATAAGCACCACACGGCTTTTTTACCAGGAGGATGGGAGTATTATAAGGGGAGTTGGTAGGAACCAGAAGACCCTGGATGAGCAGCCGGTTAACAATAGGCTGGAGGCCCTTGCGATGGGTGTGTGAGATAGGAAATTGAGACCTGGAAGGGAAGCAAGAGGGATCCTTAAGGCGAATGAGGACTGGGGTGTGGTGATTGCCCACCACAGGAGTTGAAGTGTCTCAGACCACTGGATTAACTTTCTTGGGGAAAATGGGGAAATTGAACGAAAGCTCCGGGGAGAAGACAGTATAGGCAAGGGCCAGGTGCGGATTTGGGGAAACTCGGTATGAGGTGAGGCAGATAGATGCCCTGAGCTTATCGTCCCAGGAAAGGGGCTGGGCAGGAGGGGATAACTAAGAATGAATGGGTGAAGGGACGGCCTTTAAAAAGGCAGGACACCGGACCCGTCTCCAGCGGCTTGGAGGGTATTTCCAAGACACCCACAACTGAGACCTGAGAAGGATGTAAAGGCCCGTGGAAGTAGAGTAAATCAGAATAGGTAGCCCTTGTGTCTACCAAAAGGGAGATGGCCTTATCCGCTACCCACAGTGTGGCCCTGGGCTTGGCAAGGGTGATTGGGGTGTTCGAGTCTAGGCGGCTTTAGTCATCCAGGAGGCCCAGGAGCTCTGGCGAGGGGCCCGTTGGGGGAGCCGGCCCCCCACGAAACTCTGTCGCTGGGGGATGGTTCTCCCCCAGGGGACACTTAAACTTTTAATGTCCCTTTTGTCTGCAGACCGGGCAAGGTCTAGTCGGTGGCCTGGGGTTGGGGCATTGCTTTGCCTAGTGGCCTTCCTGGCCACACCTAAAGCAGGCTCCCAGAGGTGTTTGAGTTTTAGACTGTTTTCTGAGATGGAGTCTCCAAGGCCCCTGTTGTGCCGGCCGCAGGGCAGCAACTAGGGCTTGGGTTTGAAGGGCCACTTTTTGTTTTAGCCTCTGAGCCTGTACGGCCTCAGCTTTTTTCCTCTCAGGCATTATAAACTTTAAAGGCCATATTTACCAGGTCTCGGAGTGGAGTCTGGGGCCCCTCTTCTGCCTTTTTAAGCTTATGCCGGGTGTCTGGAGCGGACTGGGTGATGAAGTGGGTAGCTAAGACTGTGGACCACGGCGGTGAGGAAGGGTCTAAACGAGTGTGAAGGTTAAGAGCCTCTGTTAAACGATTAAGGAAAGAGGCTGGGTTTTCGTTAGGCTCAGATCTTTTTTCAGTTTGTCATAGTTAACAACTCTTTGAGCCGCCTTTTTCATCCCTGCAATAAGGCAGCGGACTATCAGATTTTTCCTAGTCTTTCCTGTGGCACTATCCTGATAGTTTCATTGTGGGTCTTGGGCAGGCACCGCCGGGGCCCCGATTGGCAAAGAATGGTCGGAGTTATGTACCTGATCAGTGTAGTCTCGAGCTGCTGAGGTGACATGATCGCGCTCCTCGGGAGTGGAGGTTAAAATCATGTGGAGGTCATGTTATGTGAGCGCGTATGCCTGAGTGAGGTATCGAAACTCTTTGGTGTAGGCAGTCGGGTTGGCAGAGTAGGAGCCTAGGTGCTTTTTAATCTGGGGCAGGTCCCCCAGGTAGAAGGGAACATGTACCCGAACCAGTCCCTCAGCACTTACCACCTCCTGGAGAGGGGCCAGTAACTGGGCCTGGGACCTGGTAACCAGAGGGCTGGTCCATTTAGAGGGTGGTGTAGGATTGTAAGATGGCGGTAGGGTGAGAGTAGGGAATGAGGTGGAAGGAGGGCAAGATGGCGGTGACGACAGAAGAGGAGGGTACAGCTTGTGGGTGGCTGGGGCAGAGCTGGAAACAGGAGTCAGGTGTGACATCAACAGGACAGGAGGAGGGAGGCTGTGCCTCCGTGGCAGTAGGGACGGAAGTGGATGGGGGAGGGGAGCTGACCAACCCCGGAACGACTGGAGCTGAGGACAAAGGAATTAGATATGGTGGGCTGGGAGGAAGAGCCGGATACAGGAGGGGCAAGACGGGAGGTAAGGCAGGAGCAGACACCGGAGGGGCCTGAGTGGAGGAGATCTGGGCACAGGAGGTTGGATAAGGAGGGGGTTGGGAAAGAGCAGACATTTGAGAAGAGGTGGACAGGAGGGGAGGAGAAGGAGGAGTAGGAGCTGGAGGGGGAAGGCCAAGGTCCTCCGGAGGATCTGTAAAGGAAGATTTCGACGCTGGGAGAGGCTGATAGCCCCTATTAGGGTATCTGGCCAGGAGGACCTGGGCTGAGGAACATCTGACGCAGAGGTCTGGGCGGGAGGACAATGTCCAAAAGGCCTGGATATAGGGGACCTCAGATCATTTTCCAGTCCGGTGACAATAATTACTTAGATCGGTGAGGAGGCCGAAATTGAAAGTTCTCTTGGGGGGCCAGCGAGACTGATTGTCCAGAGGATATTGGGGCCAGGCCCGGGAGGAAAGGAAGATTAGCTTCCATTTACGGATATTCTCAGACAACCCCAGAGTAGCCAGATTAGATATGAGACACCGCAAGGGGATCTGAGCCTCAGTTTTAGAAGGCTGGTTTCCCATGGCTGCAACCTCCGTTTCTGGGTCCCTAAACAAGCGAGCCCAGCGTCCCAGACCCACTCAGAATAGGGACGGAAAGGAAGATCTGCTTCCTTTATAGGGTTGGCAATCTGGAGATAGGGACGTCTCCACTACACTGGAGCCAAAGGCACTGTGCCGGAGGGGTGAGCCAGATGCAGCTGTGATTTCGGACTGGGCACCCTGGAAGGTAGGAGGATAAGTCAGGGAAAGTGAGGGACTCACCACATTGTCTGAGGTCCTGGGGCCAGGTCCTGTTCCCGAGAGAGGTCGCGGATCAGGAGAGGAGGGGTAGCACACTGGGGCCCCACGCCGTCCTCCCGGGTTCCGGCACCAAATGTAAAGTGAATGAAACCAGACCAGGCGAAATGGCAACAAAGGAGCCAAGAAAAATTTATTAGCGCAATCTCGGGTGAGGTTCACTGGTCCATGTAGCTGTGGGCTGGAGAAGTCGCGCCCAGCAAGATGGGCGATGGGTTTATAAAGGGCACACTGAGAAAACTGTGAGGGGGTCTGGGAGAGCAATCACTGGTTGGTACAGCTGTCACGTCTGCTGGTGATTGACTGAACGGGGTTGCTAGAGTTGCTGTAACAGGTACTGGTTGGCTTTGTGACTGAAGTCTTAGTTCCGGTTACTCATTTTTTGCTGGCTCACTCTTGCCCATTGTTCTCCTGGTTTGGGTTAGAGCCATCTTGTTGAGGCCTGCCCTGTCCTCCAGTACCTCCAGCCTTACAGTTAGGGGGATAGCTTTCGGTACTTCAGTATTATAAACATTTTAAGCATTTGTGTTATTATTTTTAAAAATTTAATGAGTTTTTTAAAATCATAAATTTATGGGTTTTTTCAACAAATGTATCTATTGAGAAGATTATATAGTTTTAGTCATTGGTTTCTGTAGAGATTTAAGAATGTCAATCCAGTATTGCATTTGTGGAATAGTATTCTCTGTACATATTGTTTATTCATCTTCTATTTTAAAAAGTATTTTTGCATCTATACTCATGAAGGATGCTGATCTGGGTGTATAATTTTGCTTTCTTTTAATGTCCTTGATCATTTTTGTTCGAGATTATGCTGGCCTCATAAAATAAACTGAGAAGTTAAATAGTTGAAAGACTTTACCAGTAGTCATCTGTAGCTAGAATCTGGGGTTGGAAGCTTTTGTGTTTTTGTTTTGAAGGGTTGAGAGTAGACATACAATAAATTGCACATCTTAAATGAATAGTTTTATATATTTTGATACATGTATTCATTCTGAAATTATCACCACAGTCAAGATGGTGAACCAGTCTATCACACTTCAAAAGTTTTCTTCTGCTTCTTTGTAATCTTTCCCTTTTGTCCCCCTCGCCTCTCCTCCCACCTCTATCACTGAACTGTTTTTCATTTTTTCTATAATTTGCGTTTTCTGAAGCCTTATTTAAATAGAAGCATATAGTATACAGACATTTGTTTTCTGACTTCTTTCACTCAGAGTAATTATTTCAAGGTTTTGCATATCAATAGTTTATTAATTTTCATTGCTCATTCATTTTCCATTGTATAAATACATTCACCTGCTCATGGGTATTTGGTTGTTTGTAGATTTTGGCTATTATGAATAAAACGGTTATGGATGTACATATATAAGTCTTTGTATGGACTTTTTTTATTCATTTGAGTAAACACCTGTGAGTGGAATGGCTGGATCATTTGGTAGGTGTATGTTTAACTTCTTAAGATACTGTTAAATTGTTTTTCAAAGTGTTTATTCTCATTAGCAGTGCCTTACAGTTCCAATTTTTTCACATCCTCATCCATACTTGCTATAATCAGTCTTTTTTTTATTTTTAAAATTTATTTATTCAATATAAAGATGTGGGGTACAATTCAGGGTTAGGTATACAAACATTGATCATGCAGGTACCCTTGTTGATGAGGTATGCCCCTCCCTCCCCTAGCAGTTTCCCTCAACTGTCAGTCCCACTCCCCCTACCCCAACAGTTTCCACTACTGCCAATCACTTTCTTACAGCATTATAATTGTTCAAGGTCACCTTATGAGTGAGAACATATGGAACTCAGTTCTTTATTTCTGTGATAATAAATCACTGAGTATGATAGACTCCAAGTCCATCCCACTTGCTGCAAAGTCCATATTTTTGTCCTTTTTTATGGCTGCATAATATTCCATTGTGTATATGTACCACATTTTTTTAATCCAGTCCAGCTTCGATGGGCAACACAGTTGGTTCCATGTTTTTGCTCTTGTGAATAGAGCTGCAACAAACATACATGTGCAGGTATCTTTTTCGTAGAATAATTTGAGTTCCTCTGGGTATATTCCCAATAGGGAAATTGCTGGGTCATGTGGACGTCAATTTCTAGTTCTTTCAAAAATCTCCAGACTGTTTTCCAGAGAGGTTGTACATGTTTGCATTCCCACCAGCAGTGTAGAAGCATTCCTTTTTCTCCACATCCTTGCCAGCATCTGTTATTGTTTGTTTTATTAATGATGGCTATTCTATAGGGGTTAGGTGGTATCTCAATGTGGTTTTGATTTGCATTTCTCTGATGATGAGTGAGACTGAGCACTTTTTCATGTGTCTGTTGGCTGCCCGTATATCTTCTTTTGAGAAGTGTCTATTCATGTTTTTTGCCCACTTTTTAAAGGGGCTGTTTGTTTTTTCCCTTTGGTGCATTTCAATTCCTTGTAGATCCTAAATGTTAGGACTTTGTCAGATATACCATTGACAAATATTTTTTCCCATTCTGTGGGGTGTCTCCCTGCTCTCTTGATGGTTTCTTTTGCTTTGCAGAAGCTCGTTAATTTGATGAGGTCCCACTTGTCTATCTTATTTCTTAAGGTACTTTTTTATTCATTTGAGTAAATACCTGTGAGTGGAATGGCTGGATTGTTTGGTAGGTGTATGTTTAACTTCTTAATATACTGTTAAATTGTTTTTCAAAGTGCTTGTTCTCATTAGCAGTTCCTTACAGTTCCAGTTTTTTCACATCCTCATCCATACTTGTTATAATCAGTTTTTTTTAGTTTTAGCCATTCTGAAAGGTATTTAGTTGTCTTACTGTAATTTTAATTTGCATTTCCCTCTTGACTAATAATAATGTTGAGCCTCTTTTCAGATTTTTTTTTAAACCCTGTGTATATCTTCTTTGGTGAACTGTGTGTTCAACCTTTTGTCCTTTTTAAAAATTGAGTTTTTCTTCTTCTTATTAAGATTTGGGAGTTCTTTTTTTTTGAGTCAGAGTCTCACTCCATCGCCCAGGCTGGAGTGCAGTGGCACGCTCACGACCTGCTGGGCTCAGGCAGTACACCTGCGTTGGCCTCCCAAAGTGCTGGGATTACAGGCTGAGCCATCGAACCCAGTCTCAAGAGTTCTTTATTTGTTTTGAAAGCAAGTAAGATACATGCTTTGTAGACATGCACAGTCTATGACTTATCTTTTCATTCTTTTTTCTGAGTTGGAGTCTCTGTCGCCCAGACTGGAGTGCAGAGTGCAGTGGCCGCTCCTGGCCACCACAACCTCGACCTGCTGGGCTCCGGCGATCCTTCCGCCTCAGCCTTCCAAGTAGCCGGAATTACAGGCATGCACTACCACGCCCGGCTAATTTTTAGATTTATTGTAGAGATGAGGTCTCGCCTGCCCAGGCGGGTCTCGAACCCGTGGGCTCAGGCAATCCACTCACCTCAGCCTCCCAAAGGCACGGGATTACAGCCTGAGCCACCGAGCCCAACTATCTTTTCATTCTTACAACAGTGTCTTTCACATCTATTTTGAATCTTATTCCTAGGCATTTTCATATTTTATATGCTATTATAATTGGTATTTTTAACATTGTCATTAATTGTATTTTTTACCTGTTCATTGGTAGTATATAGAAATACAATTGATTTTTGTATATTGGTTTTGTATTTTGTAACTTTGTTAAGCATACTTGTTAGTTATAGCAGCTTTTATGTAGTTAGACCCTGATAGGGATATGGCTTTATAGAAGGAATACAAAGGACCCCCATAGATCAGGTTAGGATATATGAGGAGATTTCCACCTGATAGTCAGTATAAGGAGTGGATGGGGAGGGAATTCTTCCACTGCTCTACCTGTTAATGGATATTTAGAGGTTAGGCAGTGAATCTGATGATTTATATTGGCTACCCAAATGGTGCTTTGGTGGTGGTTTACTCTCATCCATCTGTTAGAAGAAGAGATGATTATCCTGATGGTATGGTAGCAAGTCCTGTGGCTCTAGTCAAGATACAGTATTGCTATGTCTGCTCAAGGGATCCCTGAAGCTGAAATAAATTGTGTCAACAGCAAGGTTGTAGACCTTTGGGTAAACCGGCAACATTAGAAGTTGGTTTGGTTGAGCCACATGATTACTGGCTGCTCAAAACTGAAAGTAAATATAAATCCATGCTTATTGGTGTATACTACTTTCTCAGTTTGTCTCTTCTCGTCCCACTGCCCCCATGTACCCGGACCTCAGCTGTTTCAAGGCAAAACTGTGCCCTGGAGAGGAGGGACTCAAATATTCATGGGCTTGTTAGATACACATGCCCAAGTCACCATCCTTCTTGGTCCTAAGTGGGTAAGGATAACTGGGTACAGAAGTTGTCAAAAGTGCTGAAGACTGAAAGGAAGAGCTAAAGTGATATGTTGGCTCTGTAAACTTGGATGCTTTCCAAACATCAGAAGTGACATGAGGGAGGAAACAACTCCAGGACGTAGGTACCAACCCTGGAATTAGGAGCCAAAGGAGAGAAAAAGCCTACATAGTACTCCTGGTGTCTCACCATCCCTTTCCTTCCATGCTACTCTCTACTTCCCACATTTCCAGCCTGGAAATATCATAGTCATTTTGTGGCTGTTACTATAGTCCCTGACATGTGCCTGTTAGACACCTTGGTTCATGTTTGGCTTCGGAAACAGTATTTGAGTTTAACTGATTTGAATAAACTTTACTTTGCAAAATGTTAAATCGACCTATGGGTGAAGTCATTGGACTGATTTCATGTATAGTATGAATTGAACTGATAAATTTGGATAAAGCTTACTGTGCAAAATGATGTTAAATTGACCTTGTGGGTAAAGTCATTGGACTGATTTCATGTACAGAGTTTACCTTAAATACTTAGGCCTGGTTCACTGGTAGTTTAGTCAAGTGGAAAGCTGATGATGTCCACTGGGTGGCAGCCACTCTCCAGCTCCAAGGACAATCTAGAAGAGTAACTATGGTAAGGTCTGGTCCAGCACAATGGGCTGAATTGAAAGCCATTTTCTTAGACCTGGGTTGTTAGACATTATCCTGTGCCAAATCTGGCTCTAGCCTGCTTTTGTACTGCTTTTGAGGTTGGAATGATTTGTATATTTTTTAAAGCACTGGAGGAAAACAAAACACTATGCACTGGAGACTGTATGGAGTTTGCAAAACCTGAAGTATTTAGTCTGCTCTTTTCGGAAAAAAGTTTGCCAACTCTTGCCCTTGTTAGTATTCCTAAGATTAAGTATGTTACGTTTTTCCTGAGTATTGGGTTGTTGCCAGTCACTTCATTTGGGTAAGAATACCACATTACAGATACACCTCTCTATGAGGCCAAAGCTATGGAAACAAATAACATCTGCCATTTGGAAGGTCTGGGTCACTCACGTTGGTGCCTAGAGTAAGTGCTTGTTTTCTGATGAGACTGACTGGGATCAAGCTGTCAACCAAAACTGTACCTGTTAGTGCCTTTTAATCTGGAAACTTGTCTTTCATTTTTAGAAATTTTTATTATATTATTCTCTTGGTCAAGTCTTCCTTTTTTTTCCCCTCTGGAATTTCTGTTTGGATGTTAGAGTTTCTCAATTCACCTCCAATTTTCTTACCTTTTCTCTCCTATTGTCTATGTTTTTTTGTTCTTTTGTTCTACTTTCTGGTGGTTTTTCTTGATTTTGTTTTTAAATCTTCTAATTCATTTTATATGTCATTTACATTTTTTAAATTCTAAGAATTCTTGTTCTTTGAATACCCTTTTTTAAAATCTCCTATTCTTGTTTCAAGTATACAGCATCCTGGTCTCCCTCTAATAAAATGATGGTGTGTTTTTACAGATTCTTCTGTTTATTACATTCCCAATGTTTCTTCCAAATTTTTTTCCGTCAGTTTGTTTAGTTTAGTCTGTGTTGTTCATGATGCAGACCTTATTCTCATATGTTGTGATTCTTGTGTGTGGATTTATATTTAAAAGAAAGACAATAAAAATAACTTGACTTTTCTTTGTGATGGGACAGGCCTTATAACCTAGTGGATTTCACTGCACGCTTAATCGGTCGGGATCTAGAGGTGCCCATACATGTCACTATCTTAAGATATTTTTCCCTTGGGTTATTCTGAAAACAAAAAACACGCACACAATTTTCAGTCTCCTGCCTAGATGTGTAAACCTTTCTGTCAGTGTTCTTTTAGCCATGCAGTGCAAAAGGGTAGGATTCTCACCATTTAGTATGTTAATTTTCAGTTAATATCCCTGTTTTTCACAAGGTGCCTCTTCTGTACGGTCTATTATACTTAGATAGTTATAGAGCACCAGAATCTGCTTAGCAGGGATTGATATTTATGTTCTATCTTATATATGAGAATTGAGTCTAGCTGAATATGCGCATATAATACATAAAAGTTATTCTGTTTGTTTAATTCCTCTCTATTTATGATGAAATTCTTCCAAATCTTGGTGTTTTATTTGAAGCCATAATAAACTTTGTCTAAGACATTTGCATTAATTTAAGTAATTGGTTTTATCAAATATTCTCATTCTGATAAAAATATTCACTAAAGGAGAAATAATTATCAAGAGGACTGCTCAGTTTTGAGCAGCCAGTAATCATATTTGAGTAGGTTTTTTTAAAGATAAGATGTTATAACGTAGGTTATTTAATATTTTAAGGACATTTTGCTCTTAAACAGCAAGAATCAGTATATTAAATTGAATGGTACAGTTCTAGTCACTGAATTTTGAATGTATATAATAATTTTTAATGTCTTTTTTGCTTGACTGGAATTCACAACTGATTATGAAGATGAATGTAACATTTGACTTTCATGAAAGCATACACAAGATTTTTTCGGGATTTTTGTAATTAAGAGATTAATATGTGAACTGAATGATAAATAATCCAATTAGAGTTACTTGTTACTGAGTTGAATTCTTGTCTACCAAAGATGATAATCTCATGGAAGATTACAACCACTAGTGTAAATGAAGAATTTTGTAATCCCACAAAATATAAAAATAATGCAGATATTATTTAGATTTTAGTTTTTGACTACTATAGATTTGCTTTATTGGGAATGCCTGTATTTCATTGTTGGTATTATTATGATCTACTATAGATCTTTTATATAAAATATTCTCATTTTGGGGAATAGAGGGTAGATAGCAATATATGAAACTTATCTTAAAAGTGGTATACAGCTAATGAATACCCAGGTGACCACAACTGAACTTAAGAAATAAAACATGGGCCGGGCTCGGTGGCTCAGCCTGTAATCCCACGCCTTGGGAGGCTGAGGTGAGTGGATTGCCTGAGCCCGTGGGTTCGAGACCCACCTGGGCAACTTGGCGAGACCTCATCTCTACAATAAATCAAAAAATTAGCCGGGTGTGGTAGCGGGTGCCTGTAGTTCCAGCTACTTGGAAGGCTGAGGCGGAAGGATTGCCGGGGCCCAGCAGGTCGAGGCCGCGGTGGCCAGGAACAGCCACTGTACTCCAGTCTGGGTGACAGAGTGAGACTCCAAAAAAAAAAAAAAAAGAAATAAAACATGGATAAAATGAAGTCTTCTGTGAATCATTTACCTATACCATTCTCCTTCATCATTTTCTCCCCAGAAGTAACTCTTATTTGGAATTTGGTATCTTCATACTTTTCCCTGCTTGTTTTCTGTTTGTTCTCATATTTTTATTATTTTCTATATCCAGAATAAGTATAGTCTTGTTTAGTATATTTTATATTATATTCGAATAGTATCATACTGAAACATACTTTTTTCCCCTTCAGCATTGTTTCTGAGATACATCCACATTACTTGATCTAGTTCTTTATTTCCTTTTAACTGCTATAAAGTTTTGTCATTGCATGAATATCTTAAGTTATTCATCTTCTACTGCTGGTGGTTTCTGAATTTTTACTATTGTGAACAATACTTCAAAGAATCATGTATGAGGGGAACCAAAAAAAACACCCAGAATTTATTTATAAAATATTGTGTATTTATTCTTACATGTTTAAACTTCATTTACTGTCAAAGTACTCTCCATTTGATGTAATACACTTATCAAGACTTTTCTACTGCTCAAAACAATTTTTGAACTTGTCAATTTTGATGCCTTTTAGTGCTTTTACTGTTTTTTTGTTTCACTCCTTCCACATTGGCAAAATGTTTCCCTTTGAGGACTTTTTTCATGGGGGGGGCAGTTGCTGGGGCAAGATTGGATGAATAGGAAGGGTGGGGAACGGAAGTTATGCTGCTTTTTGGTCAAAAACTGCTGAACACTCAGCATGGTGTGGGCAGATGTGCTTGTAAATAACCCATCATGAAAAAGGCTAACGCTTGAAAGAATCACCAAAAAAAATTAACTGAAGTTGAATGTAGCCTCTCACAATGATGCTAGCTGGTACATTGATGCAGATGGGTTCCTGTATTACAAGCGGCCTTCCCTCCAACAGATAATTTCAGGTTTTTTTGGGGGGTCTCCCCTTATACTTATGAAAATTTCCTTGAGGTATATATCTAGGTATATAATTGTTGGCATATAGTATATAAACTTTTTACTAAATGATTTTACTAATTTTTTAGTGAATTGTTTTCTAAAGTGGTCCCATCAGTTTATAATCTTATAAGCAATGTGTGAAATTTCACTAAGAATTTGCATTATTAGACTTAAAGTACTGACAATATGGTATGTGCAAATTGTATCATGTTGAGTTGTTTTGCATTTTTTGGTATCAAGAAATACTTGTGAAATGAAGAACAAATTATTTGTTCTCTTTCTCTTTTTTTGTTTTCATTCGTAGTGATATGTTTCTAATTACCTGGGCTATTTTCCCATTAGATTGTAGTTTTATTAAAGAGTCTCTTCTCTACCCATCTTTTTTTCTCTTTGGTCTTACTTTTAGAGGTAAAATCTTGTTTTATTGCCCAGGCATGATCATGGCTCACTGCAGCTTCTAGTGATCCTCCTGCCTCAGCCTCCCATGTAGCTTCTATCTATCTTTAGATCCACCACTCCATAATGTAAAGCTCATTTAGTTAGGTTTCTTTTGTGCTGGTCAACTAAATCAAAAGTGGAATGTTTTTGATGTCTTTTTTTCTGCTTTAAGAGTTAGCTCTTGGTAGGAGACAGATTTGATCCTGTATAAGAGAATAATGCAGTGAGTGAAAAATTAGGGATCAAAGTTGTAGGAAATTTAATTATGAACTGCAAATAACTATGAATAAAGAAAATGCAAACATAAAAAATCCCACTACTCGATTATCTTTATAAAATACAGCCACGCGTTGCTTAACTATAGGGATTTGTTTTTAAAAATATGTCATTAGGGAATTTTGTTATTGTACAAACCTCATAGAATGTACTTACACGGACCTAGAAGGTATAGCCTACTACACACTAGTAGTATTACCTGTTGTTCCTAGGCTACAAAACTGTTCAGCATGGTATTGTACTGAATAACTGCAGGCAATTGTAACACAATAGTATTTGTGCATCTAAACATAGAAAAGTTATGATTAAAATGTGGTATAGAAGATTAAAAAATGGCATACCTGTATAGAGCGTTTACCATGAATGGAGCTTGCAGTACAGAAGTTGCTTTGGGTGAGTCAGTGACTTAACGGTGAGTAAATGTGAAGTCCTAGGACATTACTGTACACCACTGTAGATTTTATAAATATTATACACTTAGGCTACATTAAATTTATAAAAAAGAGGTTTTTCTTTCTTCAATAAGTTAACCCTAGCTTATAGTGATTTTTTAACTTTAAAAACCTTTGACGTTTTTAGCTTTTTTACTCTTTTGAAATAACACTTAGCTTAAAACATAAATGCATGGCACTACTGTACAAAATATTTTCTTTATATCCTTATTCTGTAAGCTTTTCCCCTGTTTTTAAAATTTGTTATTGTTTTCCCTTTTAAATGTTTTGTTAAAAACAAAGACACACACACATTAGTTTGGGCCTACACAGGGTCAGGATCATCAGTATCATTGTCTTCCACCTCCACATCTTATTTTATTGGAAGGTCTTCAGGAGCCATAACATACATGGAGCTGTTATCTCCTATGATGATAATGCCCTCTTCTGGAATACCCCCTGCTTGAGGCTATTTTGCAATTAACTTTTTTCTATAAATAGAAGTATACTAAAACAATGATAAAAGCATAACATAGTAAATATATGAACCAGTAATATAGTCATTTGTTATTATCAATTTTGTGTACTGTACATAATTATATGTGCTGTACTTTTATATAACTGCCAGTGTGTTAGGTTTGTTTACACCAGCAGCACCACAAATATGTAAGTAATGTCTTGCACTACTGTTTTATGATGACTGTGACATCACTAGGTGATAAAAACTTTCCAGCTCCATTATAATTTTATGAGCCCATCATCATATTTGTAGTTCATTGTTGACCAAAACATCATTATGGGGTGTATGACTGTAATTATAATCTGTTATCTCACTTCTAGGTTCTGATTTTTAAGAATAATTTAAAATTGTTTTTTCTGTATTTCTTTTGCTGTCTTAATTGAGTCCTAAGAAGTTTAAGTAAGATTTACCTATATTGACTTTTCCCTGGATATCAACTGCAATGTTAGCAGGTTATTTTAATTAAATTAGTTTATTATATTTAATAAGAGATGATTAAATATTAATGGGGAAGAAGGCAGCCTAGATTACTTCCAGAGGAGGGATGTTTCTAGTGGATCTCATTGGACAGCTCCATGACAATATGAAGATAAAAGGAATAGGGAAGAGAAGAAAGGAACAAGACAAGAGATGCTGAAAGGTATTCTTAACAGACTTAAATATTTTGCTTAGGTTATGTTCCTTTCTGTATTTTCACTAGCTTCTTAGAGATAGAAGAGTTTGTAAGTAGATAACTAAATAGAAGAAATGCAGGTAATTTTGTTGGGATGTATGTGTCCAATATGGATCCATTATAAGACAAAAAGAATCTGTTCACATTTTCTTAGTGATTTGAAATATAAAAGCCCTAAAAGAGATAGAAATAAATGTCAGAGGCAGAAATTGGAAGAAATAAAGAATGTCAGGTCTAATGGTTGGTGATTGGGCAGTCAGAATCCTGTCCTAACTTATATAAGTTTTCTTATCTTTTCAGTTAATTACAAATTCGATCTTTGGGTTTTTCTTTCTTTCTTTTTTTTTTGATTTGGAGTCTCACTCTGTCACCCAGACTGGAGTGCAATGGCCACTCCTGGCCACCGCAGCCTCCACCTGCTGGGCTCCGGTGATCCTTCCGCCTCAGCCTTCCAAGTAGCTGAAACTACAGGCGCGCGCTACTATGCCCGGCTAATTTTTGATTGATTGTGGAGACGAGGTCTCATCAAGTTGCCCAGGCAGGTCTCGAACCTGTGGGCTCAGGCAATCCACTCACCTCAGCCTCCCGAAGTGCTGGATTACAGGCTGAGCCACCGAGCCTGGCCTGTCTCTGGGTTTTTCTATGACTTGATCATAATGTGTCACTATCAAATAATTTTATTTTCAGCCAATTTAATGTGTTAACTTCTTTCATTTTATGGAATGTTTGCATGTTTTCTTGTTCAGCTTCACTGGGCGGTCAGGATACTAATGACTTTTCTTTAATAGCATTCTTTCTTTTTAGTAGCTTTTATTTTAGCTCAAAATAAATGCATTATCCTTGAGTCTTTTTTATTATTACTGAATAATTAAATGTAATTTTTGTTTTTTCATCAGTACGTCTTTCTTTGCAAGTATTACTTATTTAGATAAGTTTCTATGAGTCCTAAAAAGCTCTTGCTAGGTATAATTAAAACAGTGTAGCACCTTCAGTTTGAGTATGTAGAGAACTCTATCTCATAGATGCAAAACTACCTTGTGTTTGCAGGTGGTAGGTAGTATTGCTGGAGTGTAGAAATTTTAAAATTATAATTTGGCAACTAGTAGACAAGGTCTATAGGAGGATTTCTCATAGTATGCCAGCTGTAATTTTGTTTTTCGTGAATTATATTAGCAAATATTCTTGGTTTAAAGATCTACTTTATAGTCTCTATATTAGAGAAATTTTCTACTCTAAAGACTCATGTTTAACATTTATGTGAATGATTTCTGAATCTGTTTCTAGCCCTGAACAGTTTCCTATCTTTCATTACCTTCTAGATGTTTATATTTATTTTCTCTTTAAATCTTGCTATTACTTCAGATTCAGGTTGTCTGAACTCTTTTATTCTTCTCTTCTGCTACCTGGTTTCATCTAGATACCCCATCTCGCTTCCTAATTGTGTCATTGGTATCATTATTCTCCTGAACGTTAAAATAAATGTTTGTAATTGTAAAGGCCTAGATTTGAATCCTGGCTACCTCTGAGATCTTTGTGAAATTAACTAACAAACTAACTAACTTATTTATTTATTTATTTATAAAGCAGTATTTATTGAGAGGACAGAAAAACTCCTATAGTGGGAGGGGACCCGAAGGGTTTGCCCTAGCTAACCTCTTTAAACTTCACTTTCTTGTCTATAAAGAGGAGAGAGCAGTGTTTCCCAAGATTGCTAAAAAGATTAGGTTAAATGAGATAATACAAATAATGCGCTTGCATAGTACTTATCTTCTAGCAAATGATAGTTACCCCATAAGTACTTAGGGTAAAAAGTTCATACTTATTTTTGAAATTTCTCCAAACTCTTTGTATTGTTTATTTCACCAAGTAATCTCAGCTTCATAATGTTCATATATATTCCATTTTATTATATTCATTTAACTGAAATACTGATTCAGACTCTGTTTTACATTAATGTAAAGACTGTCTTCCTTACTGATTTGTTTCTGTACTTTTTTCCCCCTGTATTACATTCTGAGTATTCAAATGAGTTTTTCTCATATTTTATATTTGTTATGACATGTATCTACTAAGAAAGAACAACAAATTGAATTGGTCTTTATTTTCTTTCTTCACTTAGTAATTTTATAATTATATAATAATTGTACAATAATAATTATATAACTCACCATAATCAAAAAAGAGGCATGGATGGAAGTGGCAAATAAACAAATGGGCAGGCTGTAAGTGTTGGATTCTGACCTAAAGCCTCCATCAGATGCAGCTGTACAATTGAAGTACATCAACTCACTTGCCACTCACTGCTAGGGTCTTGATATTACTCTGCAAGCAACTGATTTATTGAGGTCTCTGTGCAGTCAAACCTCACTGCTAATGTTAATCTTTATATGCACCATTCCCCGGTGCTAGCTTCACTACCTCAGCTCCACCTTAGGTCATCAGGCATTAGGTTCTCATAAGAAGCTTGCAACCTGGGTCCTTCCCTTGTGCAGTTCCCAATGGGGTTCAAGCTCCTTTGTGTATCTAATGCCTCCGCTGATCTGACAGAAGGTGGAGCATCGGTGGTAATGTGAGGGATGAGGAGAAGCTGTAAATACTGAAGAAGCTTCACTGCTCACTGGCTGCTCACCTTTTGCTGTGCGACTTGGTCCATGGCCCGGAGCTTGGGGACCTCTGCAGTATATTAGTATACTACAGTATACTCTTTGTTTGTAGCTTCATTTTGGTTTTGAGATTCATCTACTTTGTGGTGTACTTTGTTCTCTTTTATTGCTGAGTAGTAGTCTGTTGTGAGTATTTTACAATTTTATCCATTCTAAATTTGAAGGAAAATTCATTTTTTATAGTGTTTTTGTTGTTATTAATAAAGCTGCAATAAATATTCTTGTACAAATATTTTTGGCTGCCCATGTTTTCATTTCTTTGGATTAAAGACCTAGGTGTGACTTGCTGCATTGTATGATAAGTTATATATCTTTCTCCAGACTACCACAAAAGTGATACTGTATTCTTCCCATTGTATTCTACCAGGTGGTTTATTAATTTGAATTTATCTCATTACTAGTGATTTTTAATTCAACTACTTAATTAAGGTAATATTTGTGCCAGACTTCTCCACTATAATTTCACTTTTTTCCCTTTGTAGTTAATATTTTCAGCAGGCTTCATGGAACTTCTGATATACTTGTTTATATTAGCATGAACTAATGGATTCTTTTATTTAGAAAGATATACTACCTTATCGCTTATTTTATTAATATTACTTTTGAGTCAGAGTCTCACTTTGTTACCCAGGCTGGAGTGCAGTGGCATGCTCACGGCTACCCTAGCCTCAACCTGCTGGGCTCAGGTGATCCTTCGACCTCAGCCTTTCAGGTAGCTGGAACTACAGGCGTATGCCACCATGCCTGGCAAACTTTTTGATTTATTGTAGAAACGAGGTCTTGCCAAGTTGTTCAAGCTGGTCTGGAATCCCTAGGCTCAGGCAATCCTCTTGCCTCTGCCTCCTGAAGTGCTGGGATTGCAGGTGTGAGCTACCATGCCCAGCTTATTATCACTTACTTTAATGCTTAAATTATCCTAGATTTAGCTCATGGCAGTTCCATCTATGTTGGTGGTGCCTGTGTTTCTTTTTGACAGGTCCCATAATTTTTTTTTTTTTTTTGAGTTGGAGTCTCAGTCTGTCGCCCAGGCTGGAGGGCAGTGGCGGCTCCTGGTCACCGCAGCCTCGACCTGCTGGGCTCCGGTGATCCTTCCGCCTCAGCCTTC
>NW_007249154.1:63832-135267 GCF_000164805.1 Carlito syrichta
TAATTTTTTATTTTATTGTAGAGATGAGGTCTCACCAAGTTGCCCAGGCAGGTCTCGAACCCGTGGGCTCAGGCAATCCACTCACCTCAACCTCCCAAGGCGCGGGATTACAGGCTGAGCCACCGAGCCCAGCTATGTCCCATAATTCTTTGTATACTTCCTTATTTTCCACTTTCATCTTGCACTTTCCCTTCCCCAGAAATGGAATCAGCTATTTCTCCAAGGAACTTATCTGTCAAAATCATGATTTGCTCACAATACCTCCAATTCCAATCCAATACATCCAATCCAGTACAATCCTTTGTACTGCTTTGTACTGCTTTGTACAATGCTTTGTACTGCTGTCTCTCTGTGGCAGTGCCTTTTTCATTCTGGTTAAGTTTTGACACCCATATTAGTCTTCAGGTCCTAGGTGGGGCATGTGAGTGCTGGTATTAATGGTACTGGGCCCTACCTGGACTGATCCTTGGGTCTCTGGGTCAGACTGCACAGACACTAGTGGTAAAACTCGTGGGTTGGTCCTCAAGTGGCAGTGACAGTGTTTGGGCATTAGGAGTTGTTGGCTGCTAAGTCAGTTGGGCTGGCTCCCAGGCCTCTGCATGGGGTGCACAGCACCAGCTATAGGACTGCTACTTTTCCAATTAAATATTGAGAGATTTTTTACAGCTGTGCAGGGTGGTCCTCTTTTCTGCTGCTACCAATTTACCATCAAGATTGTCACTAACTACTACTGGATATATACCTTTTTTCTGTTATATATTGCTGTGTAATAATAGTGACTTAAAACAACAATAATTTTTTTATTTTTTTCAGTTGCGTAGGTTCAGTTCCGTGGTATCTGCCAGAATGGCTGGAGTGTCCAAAAGGGCTTTACTAATCACATAGTTAGCATGTGGTTATTGCTGCCATCTAGAACTTAGCTGCAGCTGTTGGCCATGTGCATATGTTCTCTTGCACCTGGGCTTCTATATGACTGTTTGGGCTGCTGGATTTTAAGCAGAAATGTCCCAGATGACCAAGTGGTAGTTGCATTTCTCTTAAGACAAATCCTCAGATATTAAACTGCTACATTCTATTGGTCAAAACAGGCTGCAGCCTGGCACAGTAGCTCAGGCGTGTAATCCCAGCACTTTGGGAGGCCGATGCGAGAGGATTGCCTGAGCCCAGGGATTTAGAGCAGCCTGGGCAACTTGGTGAGACCTCGTTTCTGCAGTATTCAAAAACTTAGCCAGGTGTGGTAGTACACACCTGTAGTTCCAGCTACTTGGAAGGCTTAGACACAGAAGGATTGCCTAAGCCCAGCAAGTCGACACTAGGGTGGCTGTGAGTGTGCCACTGCACTCCAGCCTGGGCAACAGAGTGAAACTCTGACTCAAAACAACAGCAGCAACAACAACAACAACAACAAAAACACAGCCTGCAGAACTGATTCAGATTTTAGATATAGGAAAATAGACAACACTTTTAAATGTAGGTGTGGGAAAGTCATACTAAAAAATAGTATATGGAATAAGAGATAATATTGTCTTTTTTTAAGAAACATGGTTTACTTAATTTGATAGTTCCTGTGAAATTTTGAAACTTATTTTGAAACTTTAAATACCATTAATAACATTATTAAAACTTCACAGAAACCAGTACAAGGGGAATTCCAAATTTAAAGTGATGAGTTTATATAACATTCTTGAACTGGTTCTTTGAGTGACTCTGTATGACTTATAAACCTACATTATTGTCTCTCTAGACAGAAAAAAAAACTCAAAAAGGAAGTGTTTTCAGTGGGTATAATTCTGATACCTTCCATTAAACAAAACAACTAAAGCAATATTTCTTCCTATATCTTTTTTTTTTTTTTTTTGAGTTGGAGTCTCACTCTGTTGCCCAGACTGGAGTGCAGTGGCTGCTCCTGGCCACCGCAGCCTCAACCTGCTAGGCTCTGGCGATCCTTCCGCCTCAGCCTTCCGAGTAGCCGGAATTACAGGCATGCGCTACCACGCCTGGCTGGTTTTTTGATTTATTGTAGAGATGAGGTCTCGCTGCCCATGCGAGTCTTGAACCCGCGGGCTCAGGCAATCAACTCACCTCAGCCTCCCAAAGGCGTGGGATTACAGGCTGAGCCACCGAGCCCGGCATTCTTCCTATATCTTATCAGTGAAGGAAATAAAAGATTCAGGTGTATTAGTATTCCTAATTCTGTGATACTAAATATGTCGGTGTTCAAGGCTTATATGTTTTAGGCAAATACTCAAGGAAAATAAAATTTATGTGAATTTTTTGGTATTCTTTTGAAAAACATGATTTTTAGGTCTTTTCAAAGACTTGTTTAGTATGTATCTGTTCATAGTTTAATTTTTAATGTTCTTCCTAATTGTTGAGTTTTCCTTAAAATAGAAAATTACTCCTTGGATGTACATTCATTATTCTTGGAAGTGCAAAGCCCCATTAGAATTCCACTTAATAAATATAAGTGCAATATATTGGGACTCATTATTAGCTCATATAGATCATACGGACAGGTGGTACATATAGCCTTCCTTTATTTTAGCTGCCAGGAAGAAACCTGCAATGATTTTTGTTGTTTTTCTATTCCTATTAATCTGCCAGCTCTGGTATCTATTATTGGTAGCCAACAAATACTGACAATATAGGTCATATTGAATTTTTTAAACTTCCTACACAGCCATACCATATGACCTGAAAAATTAATATAATCACAGGTAGGTAATTTATGCTCAGTCAGTAAATTTACTTTGTAGACTGTATCTTCAAGATAAAAAAGTAAAAATTAAATAATAAAAATAACTAGAGTTAACTATAATGATATTTTGCTGGCTGAAATTTAACTTCACTTAAGATTTTTCAAAAAATCACATAATTTACATCAGTACATCTTTATTTTATGCTATGTACATGGCTCCACGATAAGTGCTCATGGATTTCAGAAGATCCCAAACCAAATCTCTCTCTCTCTCTCTCTCTCTCTCTCTCTCTCTCTCTCACACACACACACACACACACACACACACACACACACACATGCGCGCGCGTACGCACGCACACACAAAATTGTATTAAAAAGTCAGATTAGTAAGGACCTGGTAGAGGTCAAGATGCCTTCAATGTGTATTCCAGCAAAGCACCTGTAAAAATAATTTAACAAGTATGCCGGTTCATAGGGTATATAATAAGACTCTAAAAAACATAACTAGGTCTTAAGATGGCAAGTAGATATGGCCCAAAGAATAAATAACCTGCATTTTATATTATCTTGATTTTAACTATTTTGATGCTGATGTTTCTTCGTAATCAAATTTTTGGCAAATTATGTTTTCAAAATGGTACTTGTAGAATAGTATATAAGAAACTCCTAAGTGAACACCTGAACTTCTTTGTCAGATCAAACTATATTTGCAAGTATTTACCTTACTTTGATGCTGCAGCCCCTGATATACATGATTTTCAAAGAATTAGAGAGTGGGGTTGGATAATATGTCACTTTATCTAGCTTGATTCTTTAGCTCATTGGATATTTACATTAATATTTTGACCTTGAGAATATAGGATGTCATCTAACTTATAATTAATAGGTTATATATGATATGCCATTGCACTTAGGATGAAGTACAAAATCTTTGCAATTATGTAACCCAGGTTTTAAAATAACAAACATGAAAATTAAATATTTAATTGGTTCAGAAAACTAAATCTTTAAGATGTTACTATTAAAATTTGATATTATCAGAAAATATCACTTTATGGTAGTAACAGCCAGTAAGAAATAAATAAGCAGTGAACCAGCTTATACCTAAAATTTACCTACTTTATTAAATCTACCCTTTGCTAGAGACTTTTTCATCATTTTTTGAGTTTCAAGAAGTTGAATGAGTTACTCTATCTCTTAAGATAGTATTATGGTTTACGAGAATGTTCTTACTTAACAAACACTAAAAGGGTTACCATGTTTAAGACATTTTCCTGAGTTCTAGAAGTATAGTCTAGCTGGAGATTCAAACATAAATATGTATAACCTAAAGTAGTGGGTGGAATAGTAGAGCCATGTATAAAATACAATGGGAAAACTTAAATGTGAGATTAATTTTGTGTATGGCTCAGAAAATCATAGAAAGTGTCCTTCAGTACAACACCAGGATCCATTGGACTCTGTTTTAATTTCTGGTTTGGAGCAATTCTAAGAATTTGTGGAGATTGATATTTTGTGAATTTTACTCTCTTTTAGCAGGTACTCCACAGAGCAAAGATGAAATTTACTTTTTTTATATAAAATCTTTCTAAATTTGTAATTATTGTATAGATCTATTTAAAGCCCATATATATATAAAATCATAATGTTCTTATTTTCTTGTATTTTGAAACATTCTGCTGCTTTATTATTATTAGAATTATTTCATCTTTACTTATCAGCTATCTCTAATTGTCCTTACAAGTTTAAAATAATAAGAAAATGGAAGAATAGTAAAATCACCTAGAAGGGTAATACAGTAATTTAATAAATAGTCATTATTGCTTTACCCTTTAGTTTTTTTGTAATGTTGCCCAAAATATTGCATCATATTTCAAGGAGTTATAAAAGAAGACCAGAGACCCCTTGTAGTCTGCTTTTAGCCTTCATTAGCATAGTTGAGTTTTCAAAATTTTTAATTTTCTTTTTGAGACCTTTTTATTTTCTTTTTTCAGAAATTTTTCTTTGCTTTTTAATTTTTCTTTGCCATCATGACAAAGATATGAAAAATGACACAAGAAAACTTTAACATTTACTAGCCAAATCAGAAGATAGTGCATAGAGGCAGAAGATAGTGCATAGAGACAGCAGAACTCCAGGCTAATGTTGATGGTAATATTAATCTTACAAGCAAATTCTCAAACTGAGTCTTCAGATGATGCTATCTCAGACATATCTCCTTCAACAACTATTAATGAGTGAACAATGTGTTTCTTAGAACAAAAAGCAGATAACAATATTCTCATTCAGTTAGTCATTCAATGAGAAGGATTTGATCACATAATATTTTTTGCAGCAAGAACCTGAGCCATATTTTTAAATTTTGTGATTTTTGTGTTCAGGTTTATTTGATATGGTTACTAAGTGGACAAATGCTGAAAGTATATATGTACACATATGTACAGAGTTGATTAGAAGAAAATAGATGATGTTAGAAATGAAAAAAATTATTAATTGGTCATTATAAGTGATGTTATAAATATGAAAATAAAAATGCTTTGCTATTATAGAACAAAGAAGATGGCCAGTCTCTCTTCATCAAAGCTATGTGCTAACATTTTGAAAATTCTTTAGTTATGTTACATTTTTTTGTTTTGTTTTGAGTTGGAGTCTCACTCTGTCACCCAGACTGGAGTGCAGTGGCCGCTCCCGGTCACCGCAGTCTCGACCTGCTGGGCTCCGGCGATCCTTCCGCCTCAGCCTTCCAAGTAGCTGGAACTACAGGCGCGCGCTACCATGCTCGGCTGATTTTTTTGATTTATTGTAAAGATGAGGTCTTGCCAAGTTGCCCACGCGGGTCTCGAACCCGCGGGCTCAGGCAATTCACTCACCTCATCATCCCAAAGGCGCGGGATTACAGGCTGGCCACTGAGCCCGGCTTATGTTACATTTTGATATAAGTTCAAGAATAACTAGAGTAATGATAAGTTAGGTCCAACTAGAGATGAATTTGACATCTGGGATCAGTATTTATGGGATAGATATATTTCTGCTTCATACACAACATGAATGTTCATACATGAGCAGCTAGTTGGCATTTAGAAGATATTGGTTAATATACATTTAAAAACTAAAAATTCTAAGTAAAATTTTACTGTTTTACTTTAGCCAAATATTTATCAGATGACTTGAAAGTAAAAATAAAATTATGTAGTCTATCTGACCCAGCTGGTAAATGTTGATGACAGTTTTTTTCTGGCAAATGGAAGGTTGGATTGGACCTTGAAGTATATATTGAAGTTTGGCAAAAGAAAAGCATAGGTAAGAGAATAGCTGGAAATATATATGTGTGTGTATGTGTGTAGACATATACATATAATTTGTAAATTTATGAGTTATATGTTGTAGTTTACAAATTTATATATCTAAATACATAGACGTTTATATATTTTCGAATTTTAACATGTATACATATAAAGTTTTATCTAAAACTAAGGTTTGCTGCTAGAAGATTTTATATATATGAGTGTAAATAGTTCATATTTGTGTTTAGAAAGGTAACTTGCGGTATTTTTTGGAGGTTAAGTGAGATCAGATACTAAATGTAGGAATTTAATGAGGGATTAGGGATGTCATGGACTTGAGTAAGACATTGATGAGAAAGAAGATGAAACATCTAGGTGCAATGGATCATATATTGTTTATTCCTGAATTGATGTTTGTGTGTGATAATTTTTGTGGCACAGAAGATGGTTTTGGAAGACATTTACAATAGTTTATCACATTAAAATGAATATAACATGATATAAGTTGTTTAAAAATCTTTTATCTTTTGGGGATTTTTAAGTATACCACTAACATTATAATATGAAGTGTCAAAAGTGCTACTAGTACTTGTGTTTTGAACAAAGATTATTCAGAGAGTATGTTTGGCCTTGAGTGTCACTTTGGATTTGATATGGACTTTCAGGTAAGTATTTAATGATATGAAAAGTTTAATGATACTCAACTTGATTGAGACTTTGCTTCGGAGTGGAATGGAGTAGCTTATAGAAAATTAGCACTCCTGCTTACAACAATGAGAAAATTATGATAAATTGTACATAGCACTGTTCTGTAGCAGAGTTTATCTTGAGAATATATTTTAAGTCTCATCTACATCTTTGGTAAAACCTATTCCTGTTTTGTCCTAGCTATATTGGTAATTGTATTAAATATAAATTGACTAAATATTCTAACTGAATCACTAAGCTTGTTAGGCTGTATAAAACAAAACAAACCGAATTATATGCTGCATTCAAGAGCCACATCTTAAAGAAAAAGAGAAGATGAAATTAGAAGAATGCACCGGGTGCAATGACTTACACCTATAATCCCAGCTCTTTGGGAGACTGAGGTGAGAGAATTATCTGAGCCCAGGGATTTGAGACCAGCCTGGGTGAGGCCTCGTCTCCACAATAAATAAAAAAAGTAGCCAGGTGTGATGGCATGCGCCTGTAGTTCCAGCTACTTGGAAGGCTGAGGCGAAAGGATCACCTGAGTCTAGCAGGTTGAGGTTGCGGTGCTATGATTGTGCTGTTGCACTCCAGCCTATGCTGACTCAAAAATAAATAAAAAACAAACAGACAAGCTAGAAGAATGGAAAAAGATATTCCATACAAACACTTAAAGGGAAGCTGCTATAACTATACTGATGTCCAATGAAGTAGACTTTAAGGTAAAGACTAGGTGCAGTTGGTCCACAACTTAAAATGGTTTAGTTTACAATTGTTTTGACCTTATAATGGTGCAAACATTCAATAGAAACTGATCTTTTTCTGAGCAGTGGCAGTGAGCTGCAGCTCCCAGTCAGCCAAGTGATCATGAGGGTAAATAACTAATACTCTACAGTGTATTAAATACATTTTTTGAGTTAACAGTATTTCAGCTCACCATGGGTTTATTGGGACATAACTTCATCATAAGTTGAGAATCTGTATAAAAGATGAATGTTTTATAATAAAAATGTCAGTGTATCAGGAAGTTATCACAATGCTAAATCTGCATGCTCTTAGTGAGATAGTTTTAAAATAAGTAAAGCAAAAATTGATAGAAACAAAAGGAGAGCTGGACAAATCCTCAGCGCTACTCAGTCATACTGGGAGGATTTATGATATTCTCAATAGCATTCATTAACAGCTGATAGAACAAGTAAATGACAAAAAAATAGAAAAATCATTACAAGTGACCTAATTGACAACTATGGAACATTTCAGTGGAAAATGACGGAGTATACATTTTTTTGAAGTTCATATGGAACATTCACCAAAGTTGACCACATAGAATATATAGATCAATAGCTATAAAGATTCACTGCTATCAGAATGGCAGATAAGTTTTGGGGGGTTTTGGTCATACAATTGCTGATTTCCTGTAAAAATTTATTTGGAAATTCAGAGGATCAGGCATAGCTTAGGCTATTCTTAAGGAGTAACAAAATAATTGGAGGGCTTAAAGTACCAAATATCACTATTTTCTATAACACAACACTAGAGTTATTAAAAAACAAAGGTATTGGTGCAAGAATAGGCTAATATAACAGATGAGAGTATCTAGTGTGCTAGGCAGAATAATGATCTCCAAAGATGTTCAACCCTAATTCCTGGTTCTTCTGAATATATCACATTGTGAGACAAAAGGGACTTTGAAAATATAGTTATGATAACAGACATTAGTTATGATAGGGAGATGATTGTGGGTTATCTAGGTGGGCCCAGTCTAATTGCCTGAGCCCTTAAAAGCAGAGAAGTTTCTCTGATTGAAAGTAGAATAGAGATGCATTGAAAGGGAGATTCAGGGATTCCAAGCATGAGAAGATTCTATGCATTATTATTAATGACTGAGATTTAGGGCCATTTCTAAGTGTTTGTAAGGAAGTTGTACAATTGGATATCTCATACACAAATTGGTGCTACCACTTTGGGAAGCTCGCAGTGTTTACTAAACCTGAACATACATGTTTCCTATAATCCAGGAATTTCAGTTGTTGACCTATATTTAACAGAAAAGTTTGCTTATTTTTAACAAAAGGCATATGCTGGAATGTTTATAGCAGTACCAATCATAATAGCCTAAATTAGAAACAATGCAAATGTCTACTTATAGTAGAATAAATAAGTAAATCATGGCATATTCATATCATGGCATGAATATATACTGTACAGTGTGAATGAACAGCATATAATTAAACTTAAAATCATAGATAAATCTCATAAATTTAATGTTCAGCAAAAGGTATCAGATACAAAAGAATTGTTTATGGTATGGTTCATTTATATAAAGTTCAGAAGCAGACAAAAGTAATGTATAGTGTTAGAAGACAGATAGTATTTTCTTCTGTTGTGGGTAGAATAGTGACTGGAACAGAGTTTGAAGGAAGTTTTGTTTTTTAAAATGTAAAGATTTAGATACTGCTTCCAACCCCTGTCTGTGTACTTGAGGATTTGGTGTTTTTAATTTTTTTTTTTTACCTCTTTCTTGTATATGCAATAACTATTGTTAATTTCCTGTATTACTTTTATCAGTTTAATTATACTATGTACATGTTTACTAGAGTCTTGTACCTGTACCAACCAGGTAGGTAGGGAAAGTATGTGTATAGTACATGGATACAGGCAACCAGCTGAGTTGTATTTACAAGTCATAGCTTAATTCTATTAGGGCTTTACACTGCTTCTAATTAATCAGTTTTTAAAAATTTCTTGTCTATTCATTGGAATTTACTTCTAAAGCTGCTTGTACTTTATTGAAATTTGGATTTCTGTATTCAGTTATTTAGATTTGTGATTAGTTCTTAGATAGGGAAGGTATATGCATAGTACATGCATATAGGCAACCATCTGAGATTTATTTATAATTCATGGTTTAATGCTATTAGGACTTTACATTACTTCTTCTAATTAATCAGTTTTTAAAAATTTCTTGACTATTCTTTGGAATTTACTTCTAAAGCTGCTTGTACTTTATTGAAATTTGGATTTCTCTATTTAATTATTTAGATTTGTGATTCATTCTGTAAAATTCACAGTAAGCCTTGAGTTACATGCGAATTTGAGAAGTAATTACAAGTGTATTTTAGGGTTATAAAAAACCTATGTACTGCAGATATCATCCTCCTCAAATTTATCTAAGTCTATCTAAATTACAGCATAAACTAGTGGTTCAGTATATTTTTTTAGATAGTGATGATGCTTTCTAAGACTAATTTTGTTCTCTGCCCACGTTAGTATCTTTTCTGATTGCCTTGATGAAATCAGATAAGCCTTTAACTGTGCTACCCACCACCAAAAATGTTTCCCTTTTGCTTTTATCCTTTTAAGGGAATTTATTACAAAGTCTACCAGAAATAATAGAATAAACATAGTTATAGAAATAACAGCCCCAAACCTTTATAATGGGTCAGGCAGTATTTTAAGCACTTTTTATCTATTGACGTATTTAATGCTTGCAAGAACTCTGAGAGAGATGCTATTGTTCGGTTTATTTTAAACATGAGAAAATTTAGGACCAGAGGTTAACTAATTTACTGAAGGTCATACATCTATTAAATGTATGCATCAGAATCAAGTCCAGATTGTCTAGCTTCAGAGTCTTTGTTTGTAACTACTGTGCCAGTAAAAGACAAATAAGATTTTAAAAATTAAAATTAAATCACTAAGTAAACAAATCTGAGGTTTTCACAAGTTTTTCAAAGTTTTGAAGAGGCTAATGATATTTAAATAGTAATAATTTTTTTTTTTTTTTGAGTTGGAGTCTCACTCTGTCGCCTAGACTGGAGTGCAGGGGCCGCTCCTGGCCACTGCAGCCTCGACCTGCCGGACTCCGGCGATCCTTCCGCCTCAGCCTTCTAAGTAGCTGGAACTACAGGCGCGCGCTACCACGCCCGGCTGATTTTTTATTGTTATTGTAGAGATGAGGTCTCGCCAAGTTGCCCAGACGGGTCTCGAACCCGCCGGCTCAGGCAATCCACTCACCTCAGCCTCCCAAGGCGCGGGATTACAGGCTGAGCTACTGAGCCTGGCTATTAGTAATAATTTTTAAGTAAAAATTTTTATAATTACGTATTTGAAATACTAATTTATATTTTGTATGCAAATGTTGCTTACCATACCCATTCATGTTTGGAAATCTTTTTATGTTTATCTTTTCTTTTATGAATGATAGAAAAGGTAATTCATAGGCTGTTGTGAGAATGGCAGGTTGTTCTATAGCTTTATGTGGCATATATCTTTTATGTGATGGAGTACATATTGAACTTTCAAATTGCTCCTTGGAAATACCTGAAAATTTAGGAACTTCATAAAGTATTCTGGAAGCAAGCATAGACTGGAGAACATGGTACTTAAAAATGTGTCAAGCAAAGGAAAAATAGAAAAGAATGTTGGTATGAATTATCAGACTGTCACTAATCTAAAAGATATTTATTTGATACCATTTATCCAAGTGACTTTTTCTGATTGGCTTATAACACATCCCAATAATGTCTCAGCCTGCTCCCAGGTTGGTATATCTTTATTTAAACATTTAAAAGCTATTTAAACTTATTTTGTATGCATGGTTCATTATAAATGAAATTATAAATTAAAATTTATTTTAATTAACATATATCTCATTTGATATTCAGACTAACCCTGTGACCTCCGATAGGGGAGATATAATTGAATAGGAAAGGGACCTGATGCTCAAAGAGGTTAAAATATATATCAAAATCACCTTACAAATATACTGTATAATTACATTTGAAACCGTACCCTCTGTCCTTTGATAACAGTGTTTTCTCTATTGCTTCTGGTTACTTATCATGACTAAAAAAAGAAAACAAGCCAACAAAAACCTTCCACATGATTAAAGTCCCATCATTAAAAGAGTTACAATTTAATTATAAAAGATTAAAAATAACTCAAACACAATAAAACAAATAACCTGATTAAGAAATGGGCAAGGATTTGAATAGGCATTTATCCAAATAAGATATGCAAATGGCCAACAAATATAGGAAAAGATGTTTGACATCACTAATCATTAAGGAAACGCAAATCAAAACCACAGTGAGATATCACCACACACTTATTAGAATGACTGCTGAAAAAAACAAAAAAAAACAATCAGGGATGCTATGAAAGCAGTGTTAAGAGAAAAATTTATAGCATTGCATGCACACATAAAGGAAATAGAAAGATCACAAGTAAACAGCCTAACCAAAGGGAGTTGGAAAAGCAAGATTATCTAAATCCTAAGATAAAAATCACAATTGCAGGATATAAAAGACTGAAATATCTTAGAAAGGATAAACAAGACAAAAAGCTGGTTCTTTGAAAGAATAAGTAAGATTAGCCGGGCTTGGTGGGTCAGCCTGTAATCCCGCACCTTTGGGAGGCTGAGGAGAGTGGATTGCTTGAGCCTGTGGGTTTGAGACCCGCCTGGGCAGGCAAGACCTCATCTCTACAATAAATCAAACAATTAGCTGGGCGTGGTAGCACGTGCCTGTAATTCCGGCTACTCACTGGAGCCCAGTAGGTTGAGGCTGTGGTGGCCGGGAGCGGCCACTGCTCCAGTCTGGACCACAGAGTGAGACTCCAACTCAAAAAAAAAAAAAAAAATAGAATAAATAAGATTGGACCCCTAGCCAGACTGACTAAAAAAAAAAAAAGAAAGTCCAAATAAACACAATTAGAAATGAAAAAGGAGAAGTCACAACTGACCCTGAAGAAATTAAAAAGATTATCAGAGATTACTATGAATACCTGGATGCAAATAAACTAGAAACTCTAAAGGAAATGGAGGACTTTCTGATATCATACAACCTCCGAAAGTTGAAATAATAAAGTATTCAAACTCTAAACAAATCAGTAACGATCCAGGAAATTGACAGTCATAAGAAACCTCCCTACCAAAAAAAATTCCGGACCAGATGACTTTTCAGCTGAATTCTACAAGACATATAAGGAGAAGCTGATACCCGTCTTATTGAAAATGTTTCAGGCAATTGAGAACGATGGACTTCTCCCCAACTCATTTTATGACGCTAACAGCATACTAATACCTAAACCTGACAAAGACCCAATAATGAAAGAGAATTACAGGCCAATCTCCTTGATGAAAATAGATACAAAAAATTTCAACAAGATTGTAGCAAAACAGATCCAGCAACACATCTCAAGGATCATCCACCATGACCAGGTAGGTTTCATTCTGGAATGCAGGACTGGTTCAGCATTCTCAAGACCATAAATGTAATTCAGCTTATTAACAGATGCAAAACCTGCTTAGCTCTGTGGCTCAGCCTGTAATCCCAGCACTTTGGGAGGCAGAGGTGAGTGGATTGCCTGAGCCCTCCGTTTCAAGACCAGCCTGGGCAACTTGGTGAGACCTTGTCTCACAATAAATCAAAAATTTGCCAGGCGTGGTAGCATGCGCCTGTAGTTCTGGCTACTTGGAAGACTGAAGTATCGCCTGAGCCCAGCAGGTCGATGCTAGGGTGACTGTGAGTGTGCCACTGCACTCCAGCCTGAGCGACAGAGTGAGACCCCCAACTCAAAAAAACAAAATAAAAAAAGCAAAAAGCAAAAAAAAAAAACCAGATACAAAACCAAGAACCACATAATTATATCATTAGGTGCGGAAAAACCATTTGACAAAATCCAACATTCGTTCTTGGTTAAAAAATCCCTGAGTACCTAGGCATAGGAGGAACATTCATCAAAACAGTAAGAGCCATCTATGATAAACCCTTAACTGGAACAAGACAAGGTTGCCCACTCTCACCTCTCCTATCCTATCCATCATAGTGCTGGAAGTCCTAGCCAGAGCAATCAGGCAAGAGAAGGAAATCAGGGGTATCCAAATAGGAAAAGAGGGAGTCTAGCTATCCCTCTTTGCAGATAATATGATTCTGTACTTTGAGAACCATAGGGAGTCTGTGAGAAGCCTTCTTGTACTGATAAATGATTACAAAATTAACGTGCAAAAGACAATTGCATTCCTATACACCACTAACAAACAAGAAGAGAAACAAACACAATAGCCACCAAAAAAAAAAAAAAAGCCATTCACCTAACCAGAGAAGTGAAAGACCTTTACAATGAGAACTACAAAATGCTGCTCAAAGAAATCAAGAATGACGCAAATAAATGGAAAAACATCTCATGCTCATGGATTGGAAGAATTAATATTGTCAAGATGTCCATCCTACCCAGGGCAATCTACAGATACAACGCAATACCCATCAAATTACCAACACCATCTTTCGCAGACCTGGAAAAGACAATACAGAAATTCATATGTAAACAACAACAACAAAAAATGCACAGATAACCAAAACTTTCCTCAGCAAAAGGAACAAAGTGAGAAGTATTGCATTTCCAGACTTTTAATTTTCACTTTGGCCTTTTACAAAACATAATGAATTATGTATTCAATTGTGGATTTATGAAAGATAACTTTTTTTTTGTTTTTACTATTCCGCTTCTGTGAGAAAGTGAACAACAGAGATTTTTTGTAAAAGAAAAAAAGTTTGAGCATTAAAAAATATATGCAGACAATTTGCCTAGAAAAAAGTAAACATTTGTAGCAGAATACAAAATCATATAGAAATTATGAATGCACTGCTTAAGTAATTTTCATAAACACATCCCTCATGTAACCAGTTCTTAAAGAAATAATAGACTGTCCACCTCAATTGTCTCTTGTATCTTTCCCAGTCATTACTCCCCACCTTCCACAAGAGGAATTACTGTCCTGACTTCTAACCCAATACGTTTTTCTTGCTTTTGAACTTTATCTAAATAGACTCATGTAGTATATAGTCTTGTGTCTGGCTCCTTTTATTCAACATTTTATTGCCAGATTCAATTATGCTCTTTACAGCGTAGTACTGTATTGTATGACTATATCACAATTTGTTTATCTGTGATAAGTTGGCCAGCATGTATTTACTAATACAGCCAAAAGTTTCTTATTTATCTTTATGCACTTTTAAACTTGAAAATTAATGGAAAACTATCAAGAATACTATTAATGATTTTATTTCTTTAACTGAGATTCATCAGTTGTTAATAGCATTTTGCCATATTTAGGTACATGTGCCCTTCCCTCTCAGTCTCAGTTTCAGTCTTTCCCTACCCTCATTTCTCCTCTTCTCCCTGTTACACACACACACACACACACAAACACACACACACACTATTGTTTTTTTGAAACCATTTGTAAAACTAATTTGCAGATATCATGACACATCACCTCTAAACACTTCAACATGATTCTCCCAAGAACAAGGATCACGATGCAATAGTCACAAAACAGTACTATTTCTTTTCTTTTTTTTTTTTTTTTTTGAGTCGGAGTCCTACTCTGTCGCCCAGACTAGAGTGCAGTGACCGCTCCCGGCCACCGCAGCCTCGACCTGCTGGGCTCCGGCGATCCTTCCGCCTCAGCCTTCCAAGTAGTTGGAACAACAGGTGCGCACTACCACGCCCAGCTAATTTTTTTTGATTTGTTGTAGAGATGAGGTCTCGCCAAGTTGCCCAGGCGGGTCTCGAACCCGCGGGCTCAGGCAATCCACTCACCTCCGCCTCCCAAAGCCCGGGATTATGGGCTGAGCCACCGAGCCTGGCTGTTTTCTAATACACAATCCAAATTTAAGTCTTTCCACTTTGCCTAGTAATACCTTTTACAGTTGTTTTTATTATCAATTCTATGAATTTTCTTCTTCCATTTTCCTATGAAAAAATTCAAACAAAAATTTTTTTTGTATATGTATATTTTTAATTTTTTAATTTTAAAGACGTGGGGTACAATTTAGGATTAGGTATATAATGGTTATTGTACTGGTAAAGTTAGGACCTCCTTTTGGTCCCCACTTTGCCTGGTTTGAGATCAGGTACCCTATTGATGTTAGGTAGCCCCTCTCCACCCCCTGCAGTGTCCTGCTATTGCCAATCCCTTTCTTATAGTATTATGGTAAATCAGACAAAATTTTAAAGTTGAAAGAATCACATAGGTCCAACTGGGTGACTCAGCCTGTAATCCCAGCAGTTTGGAAGACCAAGACGAGTGGATTACCTGACCCCATGGGTTTGAGACCAGCCTGGGCAACTTTTTGAGACCTCCTCTCTACAATAAATAAAAAAATTAGTCAGGTGTGGTAGCGCGTACCTGTAGTTCCAGCTACTTGGAAGGCTGAAGTGGAAGAATCGCTGGAGCCCAGCAATGCTGGAGTGACTGTGAGTGTGCCATTGCACTCCAGCCTGGGCGACAGTGAGACTCCAATTAAAAAAAAAAAAAAAAAAGAATCACACAATCGGTATCTATATACCTACCATCTGTATCCTACAGCTAATACGCTCTGTTATCTTTATCTGCCCTTATGTTGTTCCCTTTATCAGTTTATCTTAATTTTTGATGCATTTTGAAGTTGTAGACATCAGTACACTTGAGCACTAAACACTTAAGCATGTATATCTTTAATTAGTGTTCATATTTTTCAAGTTTCTCTCTTTAGAGGTAAACTTTACAAATAGTGAAATACAAAATTTTAAGTGTATCATTTAATAAGTTTTGACAAATTTATTCATCTATGTAATTGAACTCCCTTCCAATTTAAGCAACTTTATGATCACCCCAGAAAGTATTTCTCATGCCGTTTCCCAGTCAGTCCCTTCCCCAAATTTCAGAGGCAACCATTACCATGATTTTTTTCACCTTTGATTAGTTTTATCTGTTCTAATTCTCATATGAATGGATTTATATAGTATATGTCCTTTGGCTGGTAAGACTTTTCTCACTCAACTTAATATTTTTGAAATTAATCCATATTGTTGAATATATTATTGCTTTCTATTGTTGAATAATATAGTGGTCCCTTGGTGTCTGAGTGTCCTTGGCAAATTGGTTTTAGGACCCCTTACAGATTGTTTCCAGTTTAAGCAAATATAAAGAAAGCTGCTCTAAGCACCCGCGTATGTAAGTTTTGGGTGTTAACATAGTTTTCATTTCTCCAATAAGTGTCGGGGATTGCAATTACTGGGTTGAAAGTTAATTGCCTATTTAGTTTTTAAAGTAACTGCCAAAATATATTGTAGGATAGTTGTACCATTGGACATTCTCATCAGCAAAGATTCCATTTCTTTGCGTCTCCTCCAGCATTTCTTTTGTCACTATTTTTTATTTTAGTCATTGTTGTGGGTATGCAATGATATCTGATGGTTTTTATTTACATTTCCCAAATGCCTAATGTTGAACATATTTTTGATGTATATGTTTGTGGAGACTGTTATGAGACTTTACTGTGGATGGGGATGTCCAGCAGGCCAATCCTTAGGCTCCTGGGGGTGTGCGTGGGCACTGGGAGTAATGACAGTTGGCTCGTTCTCAGGCCACTGGGTGGTGAATGCAGGCATGTGGCAGCCCCATCACTGGAGTGCGCGAGGTCTCTGTTGGTGGTAGACCCCAAGTGAGCCCGTATTTGGGTCCTCAGACTCCCTGTGCAGGTACTGGCTGTGGCAGTAGCAGACAATGTGTGGGCCAGTTCTTGAGTTCTCAGGTGGCATGCATGGCTGTGGTGAACCCCAGCAGGCTAGTCCATGGCACTCTGCTTGGAGCCCTTTTCACTGCAGGAGCAGGTTCACTGTCAGTGGCAGATGCCTCTGAGAGGTTCTCTCTCAGACTCTGGGGAGTGTGCACTTTGGCTGCTTATGCTCTGGAGACAGCCTCCCCGATGTGCTGTACCATTTGTTCCTCTGAATGTAGGGTTCTTAGTGGGCTCATGTGCCAGAGGTGTGGCCATAGGGAGATGTAAGCGGGGTCTCTGGGATGGGAAGATGGAGTAGCTATTGGGCCTAAGAGTATGATGTCTAATTGGTGACTCTGCTGTCAAAATGCTGCAGAACTCCAACAGCTTGGATCTTTGGTTGGGGTTGGGGGAATGGGGAACTGGTGTGAATTCTCTCTCTCTGGCTACAGTCTCCAGGTAGGTCCATGTACTAGAATTACGACCCCTGAAGGCTAAGAGGCTGTCCCGTAGCCAGTATTGCAGGCATTTGAGGTGGGAATGTGGAGTGCCAGGGGTAAGAACAGAATACTCTGGCATAGTTCTAAATGTTTCCTTTTCCTCTTACCTTGGTAGAAGCACAAGGACTTTTTTTTGGATAATATTTTCTATGAGAACCTGGTAAAGCTCCTGGTAATAAAACTTACCAGAGCATGGTTTTTGTTGTTTCATCTCTATAACTAGGTCCGCCTAGAGTTTTTGACTCAGACTTTTCTACACCATTTCTCCAGAAATTTGTTCATTAGAGTTCAAATTTTCTTATGCCAGCACTGGGTCCTGTGTAGGATTTTGCTCTGGAATTTCTGTTCTGGTAATTTGTGATTTGCAGTCTCCAATTTTGGGGGCAGTGGTTTGCTTTGTGACCTCACTTCTCTTAAAGATCTAAGAGGTGCTGCTGATATTTCAGTTTGTTGAGCCTGTTAAATTGTTGTTTCAATTTGTTTAGCTTTTTGCTTGTTGTCAGCATGGAGTGATGATTTTCAACCTTCTTTCAGAAACTGAAAGCCGCCTTCTATTTTTCATGTACCTCATTCAGTTTTTACAGTAATAATTTTTTTGCATTTAGTTTCTTTTGTTAGAAGAGTTTAGGAAACTTTTCTTCTAGCAGATTGAACTTGGTAGAACTTAACCATGAAGAAAAATATCAAGTGACTCTGTTATTTGAGGTATGAGGAACATGTCTGTTAACATGAATATGCTTTAAATGGGGCCCAAAATTCGATTATCTTTAAACTTTCCCAATAATGTTCTTTTAATACACAAAAGTTTTATATTTTGCTTAAGTTCAGTTTGTTTAATTTGTCCTTGGTAGCTTGTGCTTTTGGTATCATATTTAGGAAAGTATTGCCAAATTCAAGGTAATGAGGATTTTTGCCTGTATTTTCTAATAAGAGTTTTATAGTTTTGACACTCATATTGTGGTCTTTTATCTGTTTCAGGTTAATGTTTATACATGATTTGAGGGAAAGAGTTGAACTTCAGTCTTTTGCAAGTGATTTCCAAGCATGATTTCTTGAAGATGTTGTTCTCACATAGAATAGTCACAGTGTTCTTATGAAAAATGAACTGAGTAAAAATATATAGGTTTATTTATGGATCTAATTTTATTCAGTTTATCATTACGTGTCTACCATTATGCCAATATCACACTATTGTGATTACTGGAGCTTTATGGTAAGTTTAGATTAAATAACAATGTAAATCCTACAATTTTGTTTCCCTTCTTTAAGATAGTTTTGGTTACACAGTGTCCCTTGCAGTACCATGAATTTCAAAATCCCAATCTATTTTTTCACAACAAATGTTGGGCCCCATTTAAAGCATATTCATGTTAACAGACATGCTTCTCATACCTCAGAGTGGGTAAAGTATTTGTAAATCATATCTGTTAAAGATCCAGTGTGCAGCGTAAATAAATAATTCTTACAATTCAGCAACATAAAGACAGCCCAGTTAAAAGTGGCCACTGCACTCCAGTCTGGGTGACAGAGTGAGACTCCAACTCAAAAAAAAAAAAAGTGGTCAAAAGAACTGAATAGACATTTCTCCAAGTAAGGTATAAAAATGGCCATCAAGCACATGAAAATATGCTCAACGTTATTTATTGTTAGAGAATACTCCTTCACAACCCACTGGGATAGCTAAATATAGAAAGACAGATAATAACAACATGAATGTGGGGAATTGGTACCCTTATATAATATTTGTGACTGTAAATGGAGTAGCCACTGTGGAAAACTGTAATTCATCAATAAGTTGAGCATAAAATTACCAGGTGTTTCAGCAATTTCATTTCTGGGTGTATACCCAAAAGAATTGAAAATAAGTACTCCAGCAAATACTTGTACATGCATGCTCACTTCAGCACTATTCACAATAGCAAAGATAGAAGCAACCCAAGTGTTGATAGGTTGATGGGATACACAAAATATGGTATAAATATTCAATGAAATTGTGTTTGGTCATAAAGAGGAATAGGATACTGGTGCATGTTATAAAATGGATGAACTTTGAAAAGATTATGCTAAATGAAAGAATCCATGCACAAGAAATCACATATTATATGCTTTCATTTGCACAAATTATCCAGAATATTTTATATAGTGACATTATACAGATTGGTGGTTTCAGATGCTGGGGAAAGGAAGGAGTGGGGACTTGCTGTTAATGGGTATTGGGTTTTCTCTTTGGATGATGAAAATGTTTTGGAACTACAAAGAGGTAGTAGTCACATAATATTATGAATGTAATGAATTACAGAATTGTGCACTTAAAATGGTTAATTTGATATTGTGTGCATTTGACCTTATTAACAAGAAAAGAAAATATGGATAGATTTGCTTTGAAAATTGAACCAAGAATTGTGAGGTCTAATTTTTAAAAAAACATTTGGTATTAATTAAGCTATTGTATCTATTTTCAAAATGGAATAAAACAGATCATGTGCTGGAGTTTTTTGGTGTGATTTTACAATTACAAGGTATCGAGGTTGTCTACCAAGCATTTGGCTTTCATACTGTGATCATAGAAAAGGACATTTTTGGAAAACTAACGTTCCCAAGAACCAACTCCTAACTTTTTGGTATTCAGATATTTGTTTTTTGAAACACTTATCATTTTATGTCTTTATTATTTTCTCACTTGTTTCATCTAACTTTGAATAAATTAACTGGAATCTCTCTGTAGTATAAACCTGAAGTTTTAAAAATTGTTTTTGTGGTGATATTTCTTACTGTGGAATTTTATTTCATTGGCTATTTGGAAACAGCAGAATGAGTGAATTTTGAGTTAAATCTGTTTTCTCTATCTTTAGCAATTTTCAAACAGTTAATTGTTTGATTTTTCAGGTTTTTAGCATGGTACAGTATAATCAGGATCATTAATACTGAATTTCTTTGATGCTGTATTTTAGACATGAATTTTGAAGATAGTAATTCTCTTATTACAGGAAAATTTTTCTGACTAGAGAAAGGTAAGATGTTAATGTCATTCTAGAAATAAGAAAGAGATGGTTAGGTCTTTCATACATAGTTTCAAATAATCTGATGCAATAAATAATAGAACTTATAAAGATTTTATAAAATATAATAGTGATTATATGTAATGCTACATTAGACTTATGAGTATGTTTGAAAATGAATATGCAGTGCTAAGCACATAATAGATTTCAACTCTTGCCATGAGATGAATATGTACAGAAAAAAGTGCAAATTATTAACTAAGAACCCTGCTAAATAATCTAGTTTACAAATAGTTCTAAGTATACTAAGTTTGAGTACTGATTCGTGCTGACCATGGACAAACCATCATTTTCATATGTGAAATAATAGAGGGTAGAACTAGTGAAGTTTTAAGTGTGTACGTGTGTGTTTCACCTTGTACCAATTTTCTTTGGGAAATTTCTTCAAGTAAAATCTTTGAAAGTTATCTAATATATAAAACAAATAAAAGAACTCGTTGAAAGAGGTAAAGAACTTCCGTAGAATCTATGGAATCCCACGAAACACAATTTCCTAACCACTTAACTAAAAGATCCTTTATATTTCTTTCAACTTAAAAAATATGTGATTCTTGAATAATGCTTTGAAATGACATTTATTTTCACATAGTATATTTTAATTGTATCACTTTTTTGTTTTAAAGCTATAGAAATGCATCGTAATCTGGAATAATGGGAAATAAATGAGAATCATGGTCAATATGGCATAGTGGCTAAAAGTACAACCTCTGGATTTATAGGGCATGGTTTCTTTCAGTACTGCTATTTAATAACTACGTAATCTCTAGTAGGATGCTTACTGTCCCCATCCTCCAGTTATCCCATCAGTAAAACAGGGATAAAAATAATAGGTCTGTCTTTGGATAATTGTGAAGATTAAGTGAGGTAATGAATGTGAATTGCTTACCACATGATGAAATGTTAACATATTTATCTTACTATGTATCAGAAAGATGAACATTTACAGAAAAATTCATATACATAGCTATGACTTCTGCTACAGAGTGTTTTACAATATTTCTAGGTAATTTTCCCTTCTTTCCTCTCTGGGTTAATTATTATATTAACATCAAACCAGATTGAGATGCAAGTTTATAATTTTTGTTAGTACCATGTAGTTTGACTACATGTTTCTATTGTAATTTTTCCTGCTTTATCTGACTTTTGTTATAAAACATTGAGGAATTTTCATTAATTAGTGGAGCATCCCTGGTGGTCTAGTGGTTAGAAAAAAAAATGAGTGGAGCAAATACTATAGTAATTTTTTTAGATGACTCGTATGGGAGAAAAAGCCAGAAAAATAGGGTGGCAAAAAACCATCACTTTCAGTGTGATTTATACATGAAAAAATATTCACTAGCTTCTTAAAATTAGTCACTTCTTATTTATGATTCAAAAATGACATTTTTTGCATTTATGAAAAAGTCTAAATTGAAAACAATAAATATACTTTATTAGGCAGCCAAAGTTTCAGAATTTTTGTTAAAAGATTTCTTCCTCTGATTTTAACTTAAAATTTGATGGTACATGCATTTTGGAAAACTGTCTTCTTTAGCAAAAGTCATTTCACAGATAGCTGACTAGCAAGCCTTTAAAAGGGCAAAGGTTTACTCCATTTTAATTAAGCCTCCAAAACTTTCAGGCTCTTTAAGTTTATAACTAAGCCTTTCATATATCCCAAAATGGGCAAGAAATATTATGAGAACAAATTTTATGATATAATATACCTTCAATTTTAGTTCGGCTTAGCTGGAAATCAACTTTTCTTACAGTGTATCAACATTTTTTTTTCTTTTTGGCCCAACTCTTTTCTTTTTTCTATTTGGCCCAACTCAGAAAATGGTATAATAAAAAATATTTGCTTTAAAATTTTGAAAAGCAGGTAATTTGTCACAAATCAAAAGATTAGAATAAATGTCTATTAAAGATGGATTGAAAATTATATATTAATAAAACTACTCCACCAATTACAAAAACAGTGAGGAGATATCTTGTTGGAAATTAATAAAAGTTCAAACATTTTCAGCTTTAGATGTTTTTAATGTATTATTTTTGTGTGTATTAATCATTTGTATCAGAGGCAGATATAGATTTTGAGAGCTTAAAGCTTGTGGTTTTGAGACATTGCAATAAGGGAATATAAAATAAAAATATTAATAAAATATCAGGTAACTGATCTTTGAAAGGAACTAGGCAAATGTTACATATTTTTGCTCATTATGTAGATAAGAAATGGCTAAGACATATATAAGATTATTAAATTGAAATGGAAAAGAATCACTTAATCTTTATGTTAACAAAGATAAAAATATTATATGAATAAATTTGTTTATTTTACCTTCATTTGTGGATGGATTTTTTTTTTTTAATCAAGGTACAAACCTTTGGATTTATAGTTTTTCTCCAATATTTTAAACATTGTTCTATTTTCTTCTGGATTCCATAGTTCCTGTTGAAAACTCATCTTTAAGTTTTGTTGTTGCTGTTGTTTTTTAGTGTGATATGTCCTTTGTTTCTCTCTGGCTGCTCCTAAGATACACTTATCTTTGATTTTCAGCATTTTGACTGCTGGTTGTCCTTTTCACTTTTTCCAGTATGGTATTTCCTAGTCTTCCTAAGATCATTCTCAGTTTTGGGTTATTCTCAAGAATTTTTAATTTTTCTGAAAGTATTGTTTCTCTTCATTTTTTCCTCTGCTTTATTGTGACTGCAATTATATGTATGTTAAACTGTTAGATATCAAAATGCCCCTTATGCTTGGTTCTTACCTTGCTTGTTTTTACCTTGCTCTGCTTCATTGTGGATATCTTCTGCTGATGTATCTTCAAGTTCATTAATCCTGTTTTTTGCAGTATTTAGTTGATTATAAAACTCACCCATTGACTTCTTAATTGCAGATATTGTGTTTTTCAAATATAAATTTACTATTTAATTATTTTCTTAGATTTTAATTCTTGCTGAAATTTTTCTTTTTTCATCGACTGAGGTTTTTCTTTGCTCTTATAATAAAAAGATTTTTTTGTTTTATTTTTAGAGTTGGGGTCTTGCACTGTCACCTAGGTTGGAGTGTACTGGCATGATTATAGCTCATTGGAGCCTCGAATTCCCGGAATTAAGTGATTCTCCTGCCTCAGCCTCCCCAGTGGCTGGGATTACAGGCACATGCTGCCATGCCTTTTTATTTTTTTAGAGATGAGGTTTCACTATGTTGCCTATGCTGGTCTGGAACTCTGGCCTCAAGCAGTTCTCCTGCCTCAGCCTCTTGAGTCATTGAGATTACAGATGTGAGTCACCACACCTGACTCAGTAAATCCTGTTAAGACTTACTTGTCTCCTAACTCTGTACTGTGTATAGATTTGCTTGTATGTATTCTTTTTAAATTAACTATAGGTCACATTTTGTGCCCCTTCCCATACCTTATAATTTTTATTATATACCAAAAATTGTTTATAATAAAACAGCAGAAATAGGCATAAATGTTATTTTTGCTCAGTCATATATTAGGAATATATAATGATGTGCTGATCGCCTCCACTCAACCATGAATTGAACTACATGGAGTTTGGATGACAGTTTTAGATACACATAGACTACCTCTGATTTTTAACTGTCTTATGGTCAAGAGCTGTGACTTGCATTTTTTTTTTCCTCTGTGGTGACTTTGTATTTTTATGCTGTAAAATTGTTGGAGAATTTTACTCCTTTCTGGTCCTGCTTCCTTTTACTCATTCTCCTTCCTCATGGTGGGAGTGGGGGGTAATAAGAGGTGTCTATAGATGTTTTGGGTTGGGAGGAAATGTCTTGGAGGAAGACCCACTGAAATTCTATTCTCACAGTGGTACGTCCCACCTGTTCTAGTATGAGTTTGACTCCTAATCACCACAGCACTACAAGAATTATCATTTGCCCTCCTTAGCCTCTTCCCTTCTTCCCCTTCACTTCAAATCATCTTATGCAATTACAGCACTCAACAAATCTTTCAGGGAGAAAACTGTCTGTATTGTTGTGTTCCACTAGATTCCAGTTTGTCATGCCGGTCTACAAATCATCAAGAGCTATGGTTTCTGTTTTCCTTGGTAAAAGTAGTATCCTTCATTCTGATCCTTTTCTGATCCTTAGCCTGTGTCTAAATGGCTCATTCTCCCAGAAATTAAAATAATTACCAGGCTCAAGTGATGTAAGTTCAGTATATAATTTTTGTTTCCACTGCTCTCCATTATTTTAAAAAATGTGATTTTGAGAGGTATTCTGTTTATTTAATAGTTGTTATGATAGCTGTGAATTGCCATTGTGTATAGTAAATCAATCTTGTAAGAACGAAGTTTAGACCTACATAGATATTATTTTATAAAATGTACTATTTGTTACTAAATTTACCAGGCCTAAAAATCAATCGGTATGCATGTTTGGAAAAAAATAAAACAAGCCAATTTTCATTTCAAAATGTCTTGTTCAGTAGTAGTTTAAATGAAATATGAACAAAAATTAATTTTCTTTTCTTTCCCCCTTTTCTGTTTAGTGAGTGATAGTTGCTTCAGGAATCTTGCAGAAGATCGCAGTGGGATAAATCTCAAAGATCTCGTACAAGATCCTTCTTTGTGAGTATTTGTTTTCCAGTATTTAGTATAATTTACAACTTTTTTTTTATTGGTGTTCCTTTTTTACAAAGAAGTTACAACTGAGAACTAATTTAAGGTAGAGACATTTCTTATTTTCTGATAATTTGTATTATGTAGAGTGAAGTTGGATGAAACAATTTCTTTTTAGGAGTAGAGTATTTTAGAAGAAGGAATGTGTCATGATTAATGATCGACTTTGAAGGAACAGGGGTAAGGCTGATGGTATCCTGCCAATGTGGCAGTAGATAATAGTTAAGGAAGATATTGGTAGTTGATTTGCTTAGAAAGGTGAGATTAAATTTGTTCACATCCATATTAGGCTTTTTGAAATATATTGTTTCTAATAATTATTTGTAATTATAATAAGTATAAAATAATTACTTATAATAATCAATATTTGAGTATGTTGTATATATTTATAATTTTTTATATTAGAAAACTATGTGGTACAGGAGTTTTTGAGCATTTTATAGATTTCACTTTTTAATTTTCTTATGAGTCACTTCCATTCTTTATCAGCATATATTCTACCATAATATTACTTTTTTATTTCATGAATTATTTTTTGCAGTTTTATATTTACTAGCAAATATGGATACTATCTTATATAAAAACATACTCTCCCAGTAGGATCACCCTAATTAAAAAAAAAAAATCAAAGCTAGTTAAGCTGGGGCAGCAGGGAAAAGAAAATTGAGTTCTGATAAGTGCTTTCTTTAATTATGTATATTATGCATGCAGTAAACTGTATCATAAAAGAACGTCCATCTACCTTCCACAACTTTCACTAATAAATCTTTGAGAATTTCGTGAGGAATAAACACAAGTATTTCTTGAACCTGAAGGTTATTATTGATTCTTTAATGGTTGACTAGTCATTAAAAAAATATTATTATGAAAGAGTGCTTAAAATGTATTGAAATATTAAAGTTTATAAGGTTATAAGTTTGGCATGAGTGTCCAAATCCAGTTTCTTTATTTTTTTCTATTCTCAATCTGTCTTTTCCTCACACAAAGATTGTTAATATTCTTATTCCTTGATTTTTATTCCTGTGAAGATTGATAGTTGTCCTTTCAGTCCTATGAAAATTTAACCAAGAATATAATTATTCTATGTGGATGTAAATATACCTAGTAAATTAATATTGAATAATTAATTGCATGGAGAGTTCTATTTTCCTTATGGATATGGATGGAAACTTTATAATTTCTTCAACATACCTCATTTATTTAAATGCATAAAGTAAATTATTATTATTTATTATTTGTAAGGCATATTTTAGTATAATAGTATTATATATCTGCTTAATGCAATACTACCATGAAAAAATACACTCATGAACTTCAATGGTATAAAAACTTGAAAAATTACACTTGAATAATGGATTATAATAATGAATTGTTGTGTTTTGAGAAAATTTGATACTTCTTCCTAGAATATAAAATAATATTCATCATTTAACCTACCACTAAAGTCTACGTTTGATCTTAGTATTCTAAGAAAAATTGATCTCCGACTACTTCACTGGGTGGAAAAAAAATTAGAATATCTATTTTAAAGTAGCTAGATATCTCAACTTAGCATCGTTTTCCTAATTTGGCATTGGCCTCTTGGCAATAATATAGTATGTTAGAATGTAAGCATTCATGGAGAATTTGTCTTTGCCTCTTCATACTTGTATTTTGAAAGAACTTTTTCTTTGTTAAGAATTGTCAGGATGTACTATTAATTACTTATTCATAGTTTAGAAAAATATTTATCAGGTAAAATCCTTTAAAGAAAGAAATGCCTAGTGTGAAAACAAATTTTTTTTTTCAGTTATGATGGGAAATATTTTATTCTGAGTTCCATTCTGATTGCAATATTTACATAGTAGAGTCCTCATAGGTGAGTTTTTTTGTTTGTTTGTTTGGTTTTTTTTTAAAGCCAGATGCCTCTTTTCTGTTTCAGGCTCTTGACATAAATCTTTACTACCTTTCCTGGATTCATGTACACTGGATGGTTCTATATGAAGTTGAATAGTTTATGTTGCAACATTGAATAGGAAGTATGTCAGAAATACATTTTTTTAAACAAAAATTCCCTCATTAAAAAATTACTGTCATTTGATGAGTACTATAGACTAATGTAATGGTTATTAAAATTGCATACATATATTTTTAAAGGAACTGTCCCAAATAAATATTATTAGAATAAGATATATATTGAATGAACACTTTTTATATTAATATGTCTGGAAGATTTATGTTATGATTCACCCATTTGAACTGCTAATGTTGAAAGGAGTTGATGGTAAATTAAAGAATTAATTATTTTAAGCACCAATATTGTTAGAAAGGAAGACAGAATAATAGAGGAGGAAAAAGTTGATTAAGGGAAACCCAGGCTTATCTACTCAATATTGACACAGAATATGTATTAATAGTGTTGTAATCAGATAAATAAATGAAATTTATGTGGACACGGTTCAGAAATAAAACTGTAATGAGTTTTATTAAGAGAGAGCGTGTGTGTTTATGTATATGTAGATAATGATGTTTAAACCAAAAGCAATCAGACTAGATGAGGGGCCTACTGCCTCAGAGGAGAAAAAACAACCTAAACTGACTAAATCATACTCTTAAGTCTGTGTTAAGCTGATAGAACAATGTAATAGGCATTCTCCATTTTACCTAAAACTACAGTACATACTCCAAATGTAATACAACTATTTACTGGGCTTGAATGAACTGAGTGAGCTGTTTTGTGAACATGACAAAGCAAGAACGCCAGGGGAGGAAAAATAACATGAGAAAATTGTGAATCTCTAAGCAAGACTTTCTGGTTTTGCTTTTTAACTTTTGATCTGTTGTAACTGTAGGTGCAGAATGTAACTTGTGGCAAGGTAGAGATTAAGAGGTGACCTGACAAGCTCGTTCCTTTGGGTAGTTACTCTGAGGATCCTTGTTTCTATCACAATCCAGTAGGTATGTTAAGTGTAAGACTAGAGGAACTTGCCATTCTCTTTTTGCTGATTAATGTACCTAAGGGTTTGTTTGATTTAGTAATTTGCATGCGTGCCAAATTTTGAAAGAAAATATTTAGTTGTTTTAGTAGCTTATCTTCTATTTAGAATTATAAATATATTAAGTTTTGATTTCATTTTCTGTATGTGTAATGTGTCTATTTGGTTGTGTTATAAGGCCTCCTGTTGCAATTGTGGTTTCTCATTAGTGCATTGGAAAGTATTATCAAGTTTAACTTGATGTTATCACTATATTAGAAACATATCTAAGGTGCTACATAACTTTGATACATTCAAATAGCTAGTCTTGGTGTGATAAAATTAAATTATTTACATGGAGAAATGCATGCTGTGTAAGTTATAAAAGTCATTTATGCTGTTTCTTTTGAAGAGATGAATATTATAGGCAAAGGAGATACTGTATGTAAAGTACTTTCTTCTAAATTATATTCATTTGTGTTCTTTATGGAGGCAATTCTCAAAAATACTTTTAAGTTCCCATAGACTATGTGCTGTAAATAAGAGATAAAACATATTACCTTGTTTATGCGTTAGATTTCTTATTGCTGATTTATAAGCTAGCTTAATTATTTGAACTCTGACTCATGTATAGATAATATTAAAATCTGTTTAAGAATCAGAAGTGAAAGAATACATAAGAATGACAAGACCTAGAGAAATCTGTTTGAACTATTCATGTTGCTGAAGCTGATTGTATGTTGGGGGGGGGACTCTTTTTATTTAATTTGCAAGGGCCCTTAAAAAGTTAGGACCATTTTTGATGTGCATTGGGTAAGATAGTTAGAGGAAGAATTGTTTAATTCATGGAAGAATTGACCATCTCTGAATGCTTTCTAATTCAGATTGCAGTGTATTAGTAAATTTCCTAGTCACATAGGGAAAATTTTCCATTGTATGTATATACCCCATTTTGCTTATTTATTCATACATCAGTGAACACTTGGGTTGCTTCTTTTTTTGGCTGTTGTGAATAATTTACCTATGCACATGAGTGTACAAAAGGCTCTTTGGGATCCTGCTTTCAATTCTTTTGGATATATACCCTGAGATGGAATTGCTGGATCTATGATAGTTTTACTTTTAATTTTTTTGAAGAACTATCATATTGTTTTTCATAGCAACTGGCTCCACTAGCAATGTCTGAAGATTCTACTTCCTCTATATCCTCACCAACACTATTTTTTTTCATAATAGCCATCCTTATGCATGTGAGATGATATGTTCTTGATACTTTTTTTTGTTTGTTTTTTTGAGTTGGAGTCTCACTCTGTCACCCAGACTGGAGTGCAGTGGCCACTCCCGGGCACCGCAGCCTCGACCTGCTGGGTTCCGGCAATCTTTCCGCCTCAGCCTTCCAAGTAGCCAGAATTACAGGCATGCTACCACGCCCGGCTGATTTTTTGATTTATTGTAGAGATGAGGTCTCGCTGCCCAGGCGGGTCTCAAACCCGCGGGCTCAGGCAATCCACTCACCTCAGCCTCCCAAAGGCACAGGATTACAGGTTGAGCCACCGAGTCCGGCTTTGTTCTTGATACTTTTAATTGAACTTCTTTACATCTTGTCTTTGTTAATGACTTTGATGCAACTAATCTAGAGAGTAAAGAGAAGAGGGCGTTTTCTATGTTTGACTATTAGGAAACTTGTATATATTGTGAGGTAAACAGCATAGAACTATGTTATGTATTCAGGAAAGTAAAAATTCTCTTCACTATTATAAAAATTAGAGCACAAATAAGTCCGTAGTAATTCTGTAATCATAGCATTTTAATTAATTCATCTTTCTATTTGTGTTATTTGACGTTTATTGCTACTGCTCTTGTTATACTTCTTGGAAAAGAAATTTTGTTTGGTGTTTACCAGCTTGGAAAGGCAGCACACTGATTTAAAAACAATTATCACTTGCTAATTAAAATATTATTTGGTTATTATAGATCATTTGTGCTTTATAATGGCATTCTAAGTTTAAGAACAATGATAAAATTGTATGAAACAGTTGTACCTAATTGTAAGTTTCTTGGGCATGAAAATTTTGATTACCTTTATGTACTACATTACTTATTTTACCAAATTTGGTGGAAACTGTATTATTTTGAAGGTTCTGAAACACAGCCTCATACCCCTGAGTATACTTAGCTTCACACTACAGTCTATCTGATTAAATGATATTTTAGTCCCTTGGATCATGCCATTAAATATGAAGGAAAGACAGCATTGCTGTCTGAAAAGCAGTCATCTCTAAATATAGCCTGTACTTATCTGCTGGTGTTAGGACAGGTTGCTATGGTGAATTGAATTTCTTAAAAATGCCAGTCAGCAGAGGATACACAGTGGTTTCTGGAGTAGTTATTTTTCATAGAGCTGTACATTTTCATATTACGTTTTCATAGTTGAATTTAGTTATTTTTTTATGGACTGTTTATGAAATTTCAATTTTAGACTATCTTTGAGAGCTTTACTATTAAACAAAAGAAAATAGTTTTTATATTATTATCATTTGTTTCCCTGCAGATAGATTTCATTTGGTATAGAAATGTATTTTTTTAAAAATTTTTATTATAAAGATGTAGGGTACATTTTAGGGTTAGGTATATAAACATTGATCATGCAGGTACCCTTGTTGATGAGGTATGCCCCTCCCACCCCTAGCAGTTTCCCTCAACTGCCAGTCCTACCCTCCCTTCCCTGACAGTTTCCTACTACTGCCAATTGCTTTCTTATAGCATTATAATTGTTCCAGGTCCATTTATGAGTGAGAGCATATCGAACTCTGTTCTTTGTTTCTGTGATAAATCACTGAGTATGATTGACTCCAAATCCATCCAAGTTACTACAGAGTCCATATATTTATCCTTCTTTATGGCTGCATAATATTCCATTGTGTATATGTGCCACATTTTTTTAATCCAGTCCAGCTTCGATGGGCAACACGGTTGGTTTCATGTTTTTGCTATTGTGAATAGAGCAGCAACAAATATACTTTTTCTTTTTTTTTTAAAGAGACGAAGTCTCTCTATCTTGCCTGGGCTTGTCTCAAACTCTTGGGCTCAAATGATGCTCCTGCGTATGCCTCCCAATATGCTAGGATTATAAGTGTGAGCCACCATGCCTGGCCTTGTCTTTTTTTCTTTTTTTAAAATTTTCTTCTTTCAAATCATTTTGTAGAATGATTTGAGTTCCTCTGGGTATATTCCCAATAGGGGAATTGCTGGGTCGTATGAAAGGTCAATTTCTAGTTCTTTCAGAAATCACCACACTGTCTTCCAGAGAGGTTGTACTAGTTTGCATTCCTACCAGGAGTGTAGAAGCGTTCCTTTTTCTCTACATCCTCGCCAGCATCTGTTGTTTGTTTTATTAATGATGGCCATTCTTAGTGGGGTTAGGTGGTATCTCAGTGTGGTTTTGATTTGCATTTCTCTGATGATGAGTGAAGCTGAACACTTTTTCATGTGTCTGCTGACTGCCCGTATATCTTCTTTTGAGAAGTGTCTATTCATGTCTTTTGCCCACTTTTAAAGGGGGCTGTTTGTTTTTTTCCTTTTGGTGCATTTGAGTTCCTTGTACATCCTAGCTGTTAGGCCTTTGTCAGATAAACAGTTGGCAAATATAGAAATGCATTTTTTAATGGCAGTGTTTTAAACATTATTGACTTTTCATTTTGCTCTGTTGCAAATAATTCTGCTAAGTCTAAGACAGCTACCAAAGTTGTCTTGTTTGTAATCATACCTCTAAATGTAACTTTTTTTTCTTTTCTTCAAACTCTTGGGCTTTAAGTTTAAAATTTTTATCATTGTTAATCGAATTCTTTTCTGGTGCTGGATTAGTTATATATTTATTGTTCTGTAAAGTGTATATTGGGATAATACAGCTTAATCTAGCCTGGTGCTTTGTTATTATGGTACTGTTCTGTGTCAGAATTATAAATCAGAAGACTGTGTTACTTTTAGAAGACATTTATTTCTTCATTTCCATCTTTTCCTGAGAGTATATATCGAATGTTTTTCCTTTTTTTTTAAATTAACGTTTTTTTTTTTTTAAAGAGACGAAGTCTCTATGTCTTGCCTGGGCTTGTCTCAAACTCCTGGGCTCAAATGATGCTCCTGCCTATGCCTCCCAATGTGCTAGGATTATAAGTGTGAGCCATCATGCCCAGCCTTTTCTTTTTTTCTAAATTTTCTTGTTTTGTATGTCTAATTTTTTTTTTTTTGAGTTGGAGTCTCACTCTGTCGCCCTGACTGGAGTGTAGTGGCTGCTCCTGGCCACTGCAGCCTCGACCTGCTGGGCTCCGGTGATCCTTCCGCCTCAGCCTTCCAAGTAGCTGGAACTTCAGGTGCGCGCTACCACGCCTGGCTGATTTTTTGATTTATTGTAGAGATGAGGTCTTGCTGCCCAGGCCGGTCTCAAACCTGCGGGCTCAGGCGATCCACTCACCTCAGCCTCCCAAAGGTGCGGATTACAGGCTGAGCCACTGAACTCGGCTTGTATGTCTAATTTTTAACAGCTTCATTTGTTTTATAATTTATTTAATTAGAAAGCATTAGTAATATTTAAATTATTTAGCAATTAGATATAATAAACATAATTCCTGTAATCAAGGAACATATGGTTGAAGATGGATAGTATCTTCAATAATAAGTTTTCTGCCTGAAGCATATAGATAGCTAAACCCATATTTAAACTTTTTAAATTAAATAATGTATCATTTTAGTTGATTCTTTCATCTTTAGGATATAGAAACCTAATTCAATCTTGCTTTAAAAGCAAAATGGCACTTGATTGGCTTATGTAACTTAGGAGTACATCTCATAGAAAAACAAAAGAACTTTAGGTACCAGGTCAGTTGTGAGGACCTCAGAGAGTAGAATTGGGTTTGTACAATGGGTTTGTTTCTCTTCCCTTATACCATCATCTGTTCTGGTCTCTTTGGCTTTAGTCTCATTTATGGCAGTCATACTTTCTCCATGAAAGTGGGAATATAATTGCTAACTTACTCTGATTTCCTGCCTTTTAGCTCCATGACCTCCTCAAATGTAAAATCCCATGGGAAAGTATTAATTTAATTAATCTTGTATACTCAACCTCAACCGACCACTGTGGCCAGGGGATAGTCATTTGATTTCCTGGTCATGGGAATGTGCCTATTTACTCTAAGTAAATGGGGAAGAAGGTGATCCTCAAAGAAAAAAGTGCTAAAAAGTAAGAAATGCCCACCCTGTTCTTTCTCAGTTGTTAATTTAAGGAAGGACTTACACATTGACAAAGATTGTTATTGCTTTTGTCTATACATATTTCAATCAAATAGACAATTGGTAGTAATATCTGTTATAATTTTAAAGAACTACATAGTTCAGTTAATTGATAATAGTTCCTTATTTGCTGTTATTATTGACTATATAATAATACACACACATACACATATGAAGTAACTCAGATGAATTTATGAATTTATTACTTTAAGTACAACTTGCTAGAAAGCAGGTTGAAGGAATAATAACAGGTTATTCCTGTTTTTCCATACTTTATTTTTTAAAAGAGGAACTTTGCTTCTTTAAACCAAAAAGGAAAAGGAGTCAAACATTCCTATTCCTCATTCCATTATAATATCTTAATATCTCTGAGGAATTTAATTATACAGAAGTTTGATGGGTATACTCATAAAGTGTTTTAAGAGGAGATAATCCTTGAAATGAAGCTTATGTTAAAAAAGAAAGAAAAACAGAAGGAAGGGAAGAATGATAGGAGGGAGACAGGAAGGGAAGAGGGTGGGAAGGAGGGAGGGTGGGGTAAGGAAGGAGGAAAGGAACGAAGGAAGGGAAAAGGGAAGGAGGAATGAGACTAAAGAAACTTAAAGTAATACGGAAAATGAAATTTAATAGCCGCAAAGGAAAGCTTCAATGGAATAATGACTGTTGAGTCCTGTATATTAACTCCTTTATGGAATTTTTAATGAAAGAATGTTGGCTCTGCATTGGGAAGAAATCATACAGGCAGAAATAGAAGTTTGCTAATTAAAAATCTGCGTAAGTATGCTTTCCTAATGAGCTTCCAAAGAAGTACCTGCTTGTGACTGAGTCTAAATTAGGAAGAAAATGTCAAAAGAAAAGCTAGAAGATAGTATTTGCTTCTTTTCTGGATGTTTTGAGAATTTAAATTTTTAAAAAATACTATTCTTTGAGAGATTATAGAGAATTAAATTACCTCTAGTTAGCCAGGAAAATTTCCATAATATTAAACTATTGGCCAGCAGTTTCAGGGATACCAGCCCTTGTTATTACCTTGACAAGTATAGTAAATGATAATTATCATAATTTTTTTCTGCTCTCTGAGAGAAATTAAATGTAAGGTAAGTTGAAAAGGATGCCTGATTTTTAAATTTCAGACACTCTACTTAGGAAGGAAGGCTGACTGTGCTAAATGAACTTAGATTTTTCCCTGTGATTGCCCACGTGCTCCTATGTGTTTTCTTAGCTCACACCCTAGCTTTTTACACTGTATTATAATTGTCTGTGTACTTTGTGTTTCTCAATGGATTATAACCTCCTTAAGGGCAGGGACTATGTTCATGTTTATTGTTATATCACCTACCATAGTGTTTAATTCACAGTAGGCCCATCAGAAATATTCCTTAAATAGATGGAGGAATGAGTGTGTGAGAGTTATTTAATGACTACATGAAAGAATGGGTAATGGAGAGAGTCACAAACTCAACATCTAGTGGGTATATGCTGGTAAAATTTGCCTTTTCTTTTTCCTCAGGCAGTTCTGTCTTACCAGTGAGCAGTTTGTTGGTGTTCAATACAAAAGTTTATTCTCTGGCAACCTAATAAATACTTTTATATTTGACCAACACTGGTTCTCTTTGTGGCCTTTTTAAAAAAAATGTAGATGTATATGAGATAATGAGAGCTCTAACTCCAGGAGCAAAAGGAAATAATAACCTCACTTATCCTCATGGTTTTTGATGTACAGGCATTTGTTGCTCAGAATACCCAAAATAGATACAGTCCAGATAGTATTCTTTTCTTTCCCAATGAAATCAAGCAGGATCCCCAAAAGCATTTTCAGAATTTAATGTGTCTTCTGATCAGCTCATGTTGAGAAAAAACTTTACATCATAATTTTGGTAGAGATATAAATATTTTGAGTAGTACAGGCCTAAATTATCTTATTTCTTAAAAGGCAGTACTGTCATGTGTCACTTAATGACAGGGATATATTCATAGAAATATGTCCTGAGGCAATTTTGTCATTGTGCGAACATCATAGAGTGTACTTACACAGACTTAGGTGGTATTGCCTGAAAGGTGGTACCTATAGAAACCTAGAAGAAACTTAGCTTATTCTTAGTTTAGTCTTTTTGCCTCAGCATAGCCAGTATAAAACATTCAGACATTCTACTGCAGGACAAGCAGCAGCCTGTCCCATCCCCCCTTGACAAATCTTCATCAGATGCAAGACCAGGACAGCCCAACCTTTCAATTAATGATTTAGCATAATAATCTTTAGTAAACTTCTAGGTTCCTTGTCAAGGCCGAAGATCAAAGATCACCCTTTGGCTGGCCAAAGTCATAAAAGTGATAATATGACCATTTTTTGTCAAGGAGTTTGTGAATACAAATGTCTAACAAGTCTCTTGCAGCAAAAAGCCCTCCAGGCCCAAACTCTCCAAGTTAACCTAATCAGGCCTTTGTGACCTACATGACACAGATAAACCCCACCATGGCAGCAATCATGTGACTAACCCACTCATCTGCCTGTTGTCCATCATCTGACATCAGTACCTGCACTTGCCTGCCCCTTTGTAGTGATATGGAGCAGACCACCACCCAATCACCTTAATGATCTTCCTCCATCAAGGGGAATGGTTAAAAGGACTCAACCACAAACAGCCAGCGGCCATTGTCTTGCTAGAGTGTGGTGTGCCTTGTGCTCTTTGAGCTATGGCTGTCACCATGCTTCCTGGGTTTGGTCCCCTCCCTCACCTTGGGGAGGTGAATCTCCTCTCTCCCTTCTCTTTCTCTTTCTAATTTACTTTTAAATAAATCTTTTCTTTCTTTACCTTTTTGTGTGTTGCAAATCTTTGTGTTACTCGTATCTCTGGGTTACTGGTGCTGTGCCTCCCCTTCTCCATCTACTCTCATCCTATCTGTACCCTAACATTGCCTACTACACAATAGTAATAGGTAGTGGTATAGCCTTTCGCTCCTAGGCTACACACTTGTGCAGTATGTTGCTGTATTGAATACTACAGGCAGTTACAATACAGTTACCTTTTCTCTGTTGGAGAGAAACAGAAAAGGTACAGTAAAAATACAATATAAAAGATAAAAAATTGTACACCTTTAAAGAGTACTTACCTTAAATAGATTGGAAGTTGCTCTGTGTGGGTCAGTGAGTGAGTTGTGGGTGAATGTGAAGACCTAGGACATTATTGTGCACTACTGTGGATTTTCTAAACACTATAAACTTAGGTTACACTACATTAAAAAAAAGTAATTGTGCTATAATGTTAGGACGATTATGATGTCCCTAGGTGATAGGAATTTTTCAGCTTCATTATAATCTTATGGAACCACTATCCTGTAGATGGGCCATCATTGACATAAACGTTATGTGGTGAATTACTGTAATTTTAAAGGTGGGTTAACAATATGGCATTTTTATTTTCCTCCTTTCAAGTTTTATCTTTCCTTCTTTGTGGATTAACTTGGGAAAAATATATTAGTTGCAGAGTATGATATGAGGTGATGTTTGTATTCTGGTCAGAGTTGCACTTAGTCACCTGACATTGAGTGCAAATTTTTATAGTTCAGTTAGAATGGAAGTACCAGAATTAAATCTTGACCATCTATTTTTAGGGACAAATGCATGAAATGTAATTCGGGTATTTTTCAGTTCTTAATTTATTATGAAATTTTTTTTTCTCCTCTGTCACTAAGACATGAATTTAGGAGAGATTAAAAAAACCAATGAGTATTGATTATCTACTATGTTTTACTTAATTGTAAGGCCTGGAAAATAATGGTGAATAATGTAGGCATGGTGTCTACTGTAAAGGGGCTAGGAGGATAAAATGGGGATATAGATTCCTGTTTTTGCTTCTAGGATACTTCTGCGAAGGACAATGGCTTAGAAAAGTGGTAGATATTTCTAATAAGATATAATCCAAAGATCAGTTGTACATTCTGGTAATATATTACATTTCAAAATGGTTAGAATTAGATATTTCTAATACACATTCTTTATAACTTTTAAATTTAGTTATTTCTTTGATTTATTCAGATCAATGACTCAGTCAAAGTAGTTGGATTTGAGAAAGCCATCTGCACTAAGTTGTGGTTTGTTAGTTCTTTTCTTAAAACTTAATATAAAAAACTGAACACAGTGTTTCAGATATGACCTGCATGTCATTGAGGATATGGAGACTTTTGCTGAAATTATATTTGTTGTACTTCTAATTCTTTGTGAGTTCATTTTAACTTTTTTTTTCTTTTAAGTAGGTGAGGAACTTGGTCAGCTACATTACCTTTCTATCCTATCTCTTTTATTTTTAAACAACTATGCTCTTTATTGTGACATAAATCACATACTTTATAATTCATCCACTTAAAGTTTACACTTCAATGCTTTTTAGTATAGTCACAGATTTTTGCAGGCATCACTATTATCAATTTTAGAACATTTTCATCTACTCAAAAAGAAACCCTGAGCTGTTGGCAGTCTCTTCCCATTTTCTCTCCAACCTTCTTCCCATAGGCAACCATTAATCTACTCTTTGACTCTATATATTTGCTTATTTTGGACATTTTACATAAATAAAATTAGAGAAATGTGGTATTTTGTGACTGACTTAGCACAATAATTCGATAATTTCAAGAGGCATCCATGTTAAAACACATAAGAGTACCTCATTCCTTTTTATTGCTGAAAGTATTCCACTGTTTGGCTGTATCACATTTTGTTTATCCAGTCATCAGTTTACAGAAAAATTTCCCCCCCACTTTTGGGCTATTATAAAAAATTCTACTATGAACGTTTGTGTTCATGTTGTTGTGTGGACATATGTTTTCCTTTCTTTTGGGTATATACCTATTAGTGGAATTGCTAGGTCATATGGTAACTAAATTTTAAGGAAGTATGAAATGTTTTCCCAAGTCGCTAACCCTTTTTTCCCTTTTTTCTTATCGTGATAAAATAAACATAACATTAAATTTACCATCTTAATCATCTTTAATTGTACAACTCAGTGATATTAGGTACATATTGCTATGCAATGATTACCACCATTTAGCTCCACGGCTTTGTTATCTTCCCCAGTCAAACTCTGTGGACATTAAACACTGACTCTGCTCTTTCCTTTATTTTTCCATGCCACCATCTTGGTATGCATGAATGCTGAAAAGAGAGGCAAACGCCAGGTTCTTCTCAGGCCGTGCTCCAAAGTCATCATCTGGTTTCTAACAGTGATGATGAAGCATGACTATATTGGTAAATTTCAGATCATTGCTGATCACGCAGCTGGTAAAATTGTTGTTAACTTCACAAGCAGGTTAGACAACTGTGGCGTGATCAGCCCCAGATTTGCTCTGCAACTCAAAGATCTAGAACTGTGGCAGAATAATCTGCTTCCATCCCTCCAGTTTAGTTTCATTGTACTGACAATCTCAGCTAGCATCATGGACCACAAAGAAGCAAGAAGGAAACACACAGGAGGGAACATCCTGGGATTCTTTTTCTAGGGATTTAATATATATGTACAAATACAGTGCCTCAGTGGACAAAAGAAAAAAACAAAAACAAAAAACCCACTGACTCCCTGTTTCCCTTTGCCCCCAGATCCTGACAACTACTATTCTACTTTGTTTATTAATTTGACTACTCTAGGAATTGCATATCAATGGAATAATACAATATTTGTCCTTTTTTGACTGTTTTATTTCACTTTAGCATAATACCTTCAAAGGTTCACCAAGTTTTAGCATGGTCAAAATTTATTCCTTTTTAAGACCAAATAGTAGATATTGTGTAGATATACCACATTTTTGTTTTTTCATTCATTCATTCATTGATGGATACTTAGGTTACTTTCACCTTTTGGATATTAGGTGAATAATGCTGCTGTGAACAACGGTATGCAATTATTTGTTAGATTCACTGCTTTCATTTGTTTTGGCTATATATTAAGAAGTACCATTGCTAGATCATAAATAATTCTATCTTTAATTTTTTTTTTAGGAATCGCCATCTATTTTCTATAGTGGCTGCACCATTTTACATATCTAACAGCAATGTATGGCGGTTGCAATTTCTCCTTATTGCCACCAACACTTGTTTTCTCTCTCTCCTTCTCTTCCCTTCCCTCTGTCTTTTTTTCTCTCCCCCTTCCTTCTTCCCTTCCTCCTGCCCTCCCTCACTCCTTCTCTCCCCGATCCCAACCTTCCAAATGGATATAAAGTGACTCCACATTGTTGTTTTCATTTAAGGTTTCCTAATAACTTGTGATGTTGAGCATCTTTGCTTGTGCTTATTGACCATTAGTGTGTCTTCTTTGGAGTTCATTGGAGTCCTTTGTCTATTTTTTTATTCAGGTTGTTTTTTGTTTTTGAGTTGTAGGAATTCCTTATATAATGTATGTATGAATTGTTAATAAGATATATGATTTGTAAGCATTTACTCCCATTCAGTGAGTTGCCTTTCACTTTGTTGACAGTGTCTTGGTTCACTGTCAAAAATACACTGTATTTTTAATTTTGATGAAGTCCAACTTATTAATTTTTTATTTTGTTGCTTGTGATTTTGGCATCATATCAGAAATCATTGCCACATCTAATTTTATGAAGCTTTTCACCAATTTTTTTCCTAAGAGTTTATAGTTTTAACTCTGACACTTAAATCTTTGACTCATTTTGAATTAAATTTTGTATAAGCTATAAGGAAAGAAAGGATCTAATTCATTCTTTTGCATGTTGGATATCTAGTTTTCTCAGTAGTGTAACATTTTGATTCCTTTAATTTTAAAAAAAATTTAAGTATTTTCTCATTGATTGCTCTAGGGGTTACAACAAATACGTTGTCAGAATCTACTTAAAATTTAATTTAATCCCCTTGAGATATAATGATATTACTCCTATATAGCTCTATTCCCTTTTCTTTCTTTTTGTGCAATTATTATAAATATTTCCTCTGTATATGTTACAAACTAAACAGTGCATATATTGTTATAATTACTAGTTTATATAATTTTATTTCTTTTTAAGAAGCTAAGAGAAGAAAAAGTGCATGTATTATAAGTATATACAAGGGAGGATCCAAAAAAACCAGAATCATCTTTTGGAGGGTGAGTAGGACAGGCTTCCCCTGCTAGGTAACTGTTCTAGGAATCCATTGACATCGGTGTACCAGCTAGCATTGTTGTGAAGGCTGCATTTGGCTTCAGTGAATTTTGGTGGGGGGAGATTCTCTCAACATGTTTGCCTATTTCATGATGGGTGATTTATGAAGACACTTACCCACACTGTCCTGAGTGTTCAGTTTTTGACCAAAAACGGCATGAGTCCCATGCCCCATCCTCTATATTCACCCAATCTCACCTTGAGCAACTTTTTTTTTTTGTTTCCTGGGCTGAATAAACTCAAAGGGAAATGTTTTGCCAATGTGAAAGAGGTGAAACAAAAATGGCAGAAGCAAAAAAAGGCATTACAGTTGATGAGATCAAAAGTTTTTTAAGCAATGGAAAAAGTATCTCAATAGATGTGTTGCATGAAATGGAGAGTAATTTGAAGGTCACTGAAATTTAAATGTAAGAATATACACAATTTAAAAAAATCAATTCCAGACTGGGCTCAGTGGCTCAGTCTGTAATCCCAGCACTTTGGGAGGCCAAGGTGAGTGAATTGCCTGAGCTCATGGGTTCGACAGCTCAGGCAACTTGGCGAGACCTTGTGTCTATAATAAAATAAAAAATTAGCCATGCGCAGCAGCGTGCACCTATATGGCTACTTGGAAGGCTGAGGCGGAAGGATCTTCAGAGCCTAGCAGGTCGACACTGTGGTGACCATGAGCATGCCACTGCACTCCTGCCTGGGCAATGAGTGAGACTACAACTCAAAAACTCAATCAATCAATCAATTCCGGGAGTTTTTTGGGTCCCCCATCATATGGCTGTGTGTGTGTTTGGTGTTACTTCCTTTTAACCTTGGTAATTTTAGTATATCTTTTAGGGTGTGTTGGTTAGCAACAAATTCTTCCAGTTTTTATGTCTGTGAATATCTTTACTGTGCCTTTGTTTTTGAAATATGGTTTTGCTGGACATAAGATTATTGTTTGGCAGGTTTTTTTTTCTTTCAGGAGTTTTACTTTGTCACTCTACTGCCTCCAGTCTCCATTGTTTCTTATGAGAAGTCAGATGTTAATCTTTTTAGAGTTTCATCGCGTATGATGAGTCTCATTTTCCTCTTCTTGCTTTTAAGATTTTTTTTTTCTTTTCCTTTGTCTTTGATCATTTTTACTATGATGTGTCTGTCTGTGGATCTCCTTATGGTTAACCTAGTTAGAGTTGTTTGAGTTTTTTGGATTTGTTGTCCTACGTTTTAAATCAAATTTTAGAAAATTTCAGCTATGCTTTCTTACAGTGTTCTTCTGCTCCTTTCAATCTCCTGTTTCTTTCTGGCATTCCCATTTTGCAGAAGCTGGTGTACTTACTGGTGTCCCACACTTTGCTGAAGCTCTGTTTGTTTTTCTGTTTTCCCTCTGTACTATGGTTAATGTAATGTCCATCAATCTGTCTTCAAATTTACTTATTATTTTCTTCTGTCAATTCAAGTCTACTGTTATTGTACTCTCATAGTTAATTTTTTATTTCAGTTTTGTGGCTTTCTTTTATCTCTAGAAGTTTTATTTGAATCCCCTATTACAGTTTATATTTTCTTGTTTTCTATTTCATGAGAAATTATAATTATACTTTCCTTAGCTTCTTTAAGTATGGTTTTCCTCTAATTCTTTAAACATATTTCTAACAGCCTGTTTGATATCTTTATCTGCTACACCTGACTTCTAGTAACTTTCATAGGCAGTTTCTGTTGCTTGCTCTTTTTTTTATTTGTGGTCTCACATAAATAAGAAATTTACATGTCTCACAATTATTTGTTGAAACTGGGACTGTAACAGTTGTTACAGTTGTTAGCAATATCAGATACTGATTCCTTCGCCCACCCTGGGGCTGTTGTTATCGCTTTTTATATTTCGTTAGTGACCTGGCTGTGGTATTTCAGTGAATCTATTTCCCCAGAAATGTATAGCCTCTGATATTCCTGGGAGGACATAGGTACAGTCACCCTAGAATAATAACAGTTTTATCAGGACCCTCTTTAATTGTTTCTTTCCCTAATCTGTTAAACTTCTACCTGGTCAGCCTCTAATGGGATTGCACTCACTAATTGTTGACTGATTGCTCTATTGTTCTCAACGGTGCCATGGGATGTATATTGTTCTATAATCTGATCCAATGAGAATTAGGTCTATTTACAGAAGTTTTTGAGATTAATCTGTGAGGCTTCTGCTGACCCTAGAAGGTCTCTTCTGAACTGTCTCTTTCCTTGGTTATTTCTGTCCAAATTCTGAGTTACCTAAAGTTTAGCATTTTGGTCTTCTGGAGCTACTAGCCTCCTGATTACTTACTGCTAAAATCATCATCTTTCTTCTTTCTTCTTCCTTCTTCCTCTTCCTCTTCCTCTTCCTCCTCTTCTTCTTTTATAATACCTTGGGCTTTAATTTTCACATGCTGTCTTCCATATCAAGTCAGTCTTCTTAGGGAGAACTATTTACATTCTTGTTTTGTTATGATTTGTCTCTATGTCTGATCAAAATGTCTGCTTTGGATCTGGTAGCAAGTACTATGGCTCACTTTTTTTTTAAGTGACACTTTTCCTTTATAAACAGGGTGCTGGGAGGAAGTGGTGTTCCCTCTTGTTCTTAGCATACCTCTCCTCACTTGGAACCTACACCCTCCATTGAGTAGGGATGAGGAAATAGGGACCCAATATTTTGATCTGTTTCACATTGAGTGGAACATATCCCCTGTTAATGGAGTATGAATTGTGGAAGGCCCAAACCTCTCCTGTTCTCTTTCCTGGAATAGTGCTTCTGTATAAAGTTGAAGAAATAGAAAATATGGATGGCCTGCCCCTCATGGGGTTATACTCTAGCCCTCAACTGGGATCTGGGGGACAAGAGAGTTCTGATTCTTGGCCATATCCACTAGGAGTAAAGCTTCCATTGCCCTAATTTGAGGACAGAGGACAATTTGGGGAAGTTAACCTTGGCTCAAAAGCTACAAACTGTCACATTTGTTGTGGAGATTTTAGTAGATTTTCTTTAATAAACATCAAACATGTTTAATAAGTGTTTGATATTTGTGCTTAGGATAATTTTAAATTAGTTTAAATGATTTTGGGGGGAGGTAAGTTTCACTAAGTTATGGTTGGAGAAACAATTTATGCAGCTTCTCAAGCCACCATTCCTGAAGACAGTCTCTCCTCTCCCTTCCCTTTTTGTACCTCCTTCACATTCTCTTCTTTCTCCCCTCTCTTTCTCTCTTTCCTAGGAATTTTGACTTTATCCTAAATCCTCCTAGTTCTTTCACATAGTTGCTAATGGTTAAGACAAGTTTTTGCCATTTTTACCTATGCAGTTTGTTTTAGAACCTGTATGTGGAATCTTACTTTGTTCTTTTTGAAATTTCATTGTTTGAAATTAACCCCATTATGCTAGACTTTTTGCAATTCTGCTTCTGTCATGCACTGTGTTAGCTAAATTTGTTAATCTAGTCAGCAAGTCAGCCATTACTTCATCTAAGTCATTTAATGAACATGTTGAGCAAGACAAAGAGAAAGCCTTGTATTTGTATATCTTATAGGATTATTCATCCTTTTAACAGCTCTGACCAAGTCACCCCTCAATTTCAAAGGAATATTTGAGATATTATTTACTCTCTGCTTTTTTCTTTTAATGCCTTCCTCTTCATCTAGACTTTACTTCTTCCCTTAACTCACAGCCATCAGTTTTCTTCCTAGATAATATTCTTTTTTTTCCCCTTCTCTTTCTGCCTAACCTATATTCTCTACCAGATGTTCTCCTTTCTTCCTTTAATATTTCTCCTTCCTATCTTTGAACTTTGTACTTTTATTGTTTTTGTTTATTTATTTTTTGAGTTGGAGTCTCACTCTATCGCCCAGACTGGAGTGCAGTGGCCACTCCTGGCCACCGCAGCCTTGACCTGCTGGGCTCCGGCGATCCTTCTGTCTCAGCCTTCCAAGTAGCTGGAACTACAGGCGTGTACTACCACACCTGGCTAATTTTTGATTTATTGTAGAGATGAGGTCTCGCCAAGTTGCCCAGGCGGGTCTCGAACCCGCGGGCTCAGGCAGTCCACTCACCTCAGCCTTCCAAGGTGCAGGATTACAGGCTGAGCCACCGAGCCTGGCTGAACTTTGTACTTTTAAAGATGTTTATACTCTTCCTCCTATTAACCAATTTATGTATCTTTTTCACTTCTTAGTAAAATCTTTGAAGATAGTAATTTACTCTTTCTTATCTTTCTATTCTCTATTGGACAGAACTGAAGTGAATACTTAGGAACCAGTCTTAATGTGTGCTAGAGAATCTGAAGTTCATTTAAATTAAATTAATTTAAATTAAATTATTTGTCCATTCATTGTCAGTATTTATTGAATAGCTACTATCCATCAAATATTGACTATCTAATGTGTATCAAATGTTATGTTGTGCATTGGCAATAAAGCAAGGACTATTGTGAGTTTTCCTTATTCAAATTTCTGAAGTAACTAGTTTGTATAGGTAAACAAGTCATCCTAACAAATGAAAGCTTTACTGCTACACTGACAATTTATGAAATGATTTTCAAAAATTTTTCTTTACTTAATTTACTGTTCATAGCATCAATTTCTTTAACTATTGTTGCTGATTTTCAAATGTTTACTGCACCCACGTAATACAGTACAAAGTTGCAAAGTGACATTGCAAATCTTACAAAAGGAAGAAGATATCATGAATATGTGAATGTTACAGAACAGTTTGAACCACATACAAAGTGCTTGATAAATGAGGACCTAGCTGCGTTCTATTGTTTTACAATTGACAAAGAAAAACATTTTAAGAGTAGGGGCTTCAAAAGAGAATTACTTAAATATGAGTTTGATAGATATTTTAGGAGAAATACCAAAAACCTTGAATATCTTTCACAAGAGAAACAAAAAAGCCTGACACTGTTTCTGAACTATTCTGGCTTGCTATCTTTAAGTCTTGTCAGATAATTTATACAAAACTTTTCAACCTGATTTAATCTTAATTTGTTATAAGAATTAGTTCAGATTTATAATTACAACCTGAAATATTGTAAAGGTAAAATTTGTTTGTTAATTTTCAGTTTAATTATTTAGGATGAAGTTTGAATTAAAGTGCATTTGCTATATATAAGCTATTAGGTATATGATTATATATCATATATAATATATATATGAATTCATATAAGAATTTTTCACAAATATAATAACTTATATAAGGCATCAATTTGGAAGACAGCAATAAAAGGAAAGAGACACTATGTAGAATCTCTTTCTAGTGAACTTGGCAATGTTGTTGTAAAGACATCAAACTTTCTTAATCAGTTGTCCCATGCTCAGTGTATCTATGGTGTTTGAAGTCAGTGATTGTAGAATAATGTCTTCAAGAATTGTGGGAGAGATTTGGTTATTTTTCTTGTCCATTTAGTCTGTGAGCATGATTTTCTAGTTTTCTTGGATGTTCTCTGAGTTAACTAACGTTATTCAATACATGTTCCTGTGCTAAAAATTGTTCAATAGTTGTTGGCATATTCCTGAGCAATATAATTTCTAATAATACTTTTTTTTCCTAAACGTCTGCTTTTCCTTGTATTAAAATAGCTGCATCATCTTTCTTATGTTAGCGACATGTTTTTCAAACCTTTCATTTTCAAGTTTTCTGTATTTTTTATATTTCATGTTTGTCTTGTGTCAATGGCATACAGTGAATTTTTAAAAAAATTCAAATGGTACAGTCTGACTTTTAACTGAAAACTTGTGGTTTATTTATTTTATTGTGATTATAGGCATGTAGATTCTTAGGTCAGGAACAAAGGACTTTTTATTAATCACAACACAGAAGACAACATTAGCTTCATATTTGAGTCTGCTCAACCAGATCCCACAAGAATGATCTACAGACAGGACCATGTGAGTACTGTACTCACAGTGGATTTGCCCCACAGTGAGAAATCTTGAGCTTGCCTTCAGTCTTAAGGAAACCTGGGGATAAAGCACTTTTAAGGGATTTTTTTTTCACCTCTTGCTTTTACTGTTGCTATTGGAGAAGTTGACTTTTATGGTGTTTCTACTGAGTCCTGCCTATGTAGTTTGTTCCTTATGTGTTTATCTTGTTCTTGGAATTTTGAGGTTCGAGGATTGAGGATACTTTTTTTTTAAGATCTTAAAAATAATTAATTATTTAATTCATTTATTTATTTTCAATAACTTTCGGGAGAAGGATACTTTTGTTTAGAGATTTGCTTTTGCTTATGCCATTCATCCTGGAGTGCAGACTACATATGTGCCCTGTGTTTGTATGAAGGGTGGGCTCTTGGGAGAGTTTTATGTTTTTTCTTAACCACAAAGAAGTCAGTGCTGTCACCTTTTCACCAAAGTTGTAAACCCTTTAAAACTGTGCTTTTCTGTGAGGGGTAAAGCTCATCCAGCGCCTTATTTTCATCCCCTTATGTCATACGGTCCAAAGCTTTAGGTACTCATGAACAAATACCCTTAGGGAAACCCAGGCTTCAGAGCTTGCCTACTACTCTGGATCCAGATTTATAGTTTATTTTGTTTTTGTCTTTAGACATTTCTCTTAACTTTTTGCAGTCTCAGCTATGTATTTAAAGTATGTTTTTTATTTTCTACATGCTTTATTTTAAAGAGATTTTCAAAATACCTTGTTTATATTTATTATAAATTTCTCTAATAAAATATTATTTTTAAATTTTAAAAATACAAAAAGACCTTAAGATGAGGAAATGATTAGCCAGTTCTAGATAGTTTAGAAAGGTTAAATAAGTAAATACTGAAATAACCCAAATTTATTGATAAGCATACAGAGATCAATTATATTGAAGAAAGGTAGAATAAGTTTGGCAGTGGATGAAGGAAGGAACAAGTAGTCCTAGTATAGTTAGTCATTGCATTCAAAGAGTGTACTTACTAGAATTGACTTAGTATATATTTTGGGCTGTGAAGTATACAAATTTTAAATAAATTTTAAACAATCATTTGGTTTAGACTTGGTAATATTTACCAGTCTAGTAGAAAAAAAGTATTGTTTTTATGAATTTCACATAGCCTTTGAATAAGAGAGCTCAGTTCACATCTCTTTCTTATTCAGGAAGACTTTTCTCCATTTCTATGATAAGATTATTTTAAGCTATCTCCTTACTTCAGGACGGATTTCATAGTAAATTACTTTGAAATAAAGTAGCCACTTTCTCTTTTCTTAGTTCTAAACCTGATGTCAATATTTTTGAATAAGGTCTCTGGAAAAGGGTAGAGGGCCTCTTATGATTAATGACATTCTGCTTTAAAATTTCCCATTATTCAGTCAAATCTTGGTATCCAAGATCTTTTTTGTGACCTGCTTTATAAATATTACTCTAAAGTATTTTCATTGTTTTCCAGAAAATATACAAAATGCATGCCCAAAGCCCTAGAATTCTTATGTTAATAAAAGAAAATACTGTTAGTGTTCACATAGTCAATATTAAGATATATTGGAGTATGTCCATTATAGTTATTGTAAATTTTTTAAAAAAGGCTTTTCTGGTATTTTTGAATAACATTAGTTTTCTAGAAGAAAAAGGGAAGCGTCTAACCCAGAACTTTCTAGATTACTGTTTTTGAACTATTCCGACTTGTTATCTTTAACTCTTGATAATAGCCTTCTAACTAGGGTGAGATGATATCTCATAGTGGTTTTGATGAATAGTTTCTTGATGATTAGTGATACTGAACACTTTTTCATGTACCTGTTAGCCATTTATATGTCTTATGAGAGATGACTCTTAAGCTCGTTTGTCCATTTCTTAATTGAATTATTTGCTTTTTTCTCCTGCTGTTGAGTTTCTTATATGTTCTAGATATTTCTTCCCATTCTGCAGCTTGTTTCTTCACTCTGTTGATTGTTTCCTTGGCTGTGTACAACTTTTTGGTTTGACATAATCCAGTTTGTCTATTTTTGCCTTTGTTTGTGCTTTTGAGGTTTTCTCCATAAAATCTTTGCCCAAACCAATGCCTTGAAGTGTTTTTCCCATATTCTGTTCTAATAGTTTTTAGTTTTGAGGCTTTTGTTTAAGTCTTTAATCCATTTTGAATTGATTTTTGTGTATGATGAGAATAGGGGTTTAATTTTTTGCATATGGATATGTAATATTCCCAGGACCATTTGTTAAAGTAACTATCCCATCTCCAGTGAGGCAGTTGCTCTTGCTTTCTCAGGAGTGACAAAGGTAGAAGTGGGAGAAATATAAGGAAGGCTGAAGAGTCAGACAGACACAGTGCAACATCCATTTATTTATATATCTATATATATAGATAGATAAATACGTAAATTATCTATTTATTGGGACAGGGTCTCTGTTGCTCAGTGCAACATTTTTATTTATTTAGGGAGGGGCTTGCTCTGTTGTTTAGAGTAGTATGTATTTATTTATTGAGACAAGGTCTCACTATGTTTGTTTGCTTCTTTATAGAGACAGGGTGCCTGGGTGCACAATGTTAGCTCATTGAAACCTTAACTCTTGGTTCAAGTGATGCTCTTGTCTCAGCCTCCGAAGCTAGGACTACAGACGTGTGCTGCTATGCTCAGCTAAGTTTTTTAGTTTTTATAAAGATAGTCTCTTGCTATGTTTCCTATGCTTGTCTCAAACTTCTGGCATCAAGCAATCCTCCCACCTCTGCATTGCCAAGTGCTTGGTTTATAGGCATGAGTCTCTGTTCCCAGTCCTGTGTCACTTCTCTTGAAAAAACATCTGCACATAAGCAGAACGGTGCAGTTCAAACCTGAGTTGTTAAAGGGTCAACTATATTTTTTTGTAGCTGTTTTAAGTTGGATTGCTTTCTTAATTTTTTTCCTTCTAGTACATTGTTGGTGTATATCAATGCTACTGATTTTTGAATATTGATTTTTCTATCCTGAAAATTTACTGAATTTATCAGTTCTAAGAGTTTTGGGGGGAGCCTCTGAGTTTTACATATAAAATTATGTCTGCAGCCTGGGATGGGAGATAGGGGCAATTTGACTTTTTCCTTTCCTATTTGGATTCCCTTTATTTCTTTTTCTTAATTGCTCTGGCTAGGACTTCCAGTACTACATTGAAAAAAAGTGCTATAAGTGAGCGTCCTTGTTTTGTTCCCAATCTTAGAGGAAAAACTTTCATCTTTTCCCCAGTCAGTATGATGTTGACTGTGAATTTGTCATATATAGCTTTTATTGTGTTAATATACATTCCTCTATACTTAACTTTTTGAGAGTTTTATTATTAAAAGGTGTTGAGTTTTATCAAATGGTTTTTGTGTTTTTATTGAGATGATTATATAGTTTTTGTCCGTTTTATTGATGTGATACATTACATTTATTTATTTGCATATATTGATCCATCTTTTTCATCCTTGGGATATATCCTGATTGGTAATGGTGAATGACTTTTTTAGTTTGCTTCTGGATTCAGTTTGCTAGTATTTTGTTGATGATTTTTATATCTGTATTCATTAGGGATATTGGCCTAAGTTTTGTTGTTGTGTCCAGAAGGTTTTGGAATCAGGTAATGTTGGGCTCCTAGAATGTGCTTGGAAGAATGCCCTCCTCCTCATTTTCTGTGAGAGTTTTAGAAGAATTGGTTTTAGTTCCTCTTTAAATGGCTGGTTTGATAGAATTCATCAGGGCAGCCATTGGGTCATCGACTTTTTTTTTGATAGGAGAATTTTTACTATAGATTCACTTGTTACTTGCAATTGGTCTGTTCAGAGTTTTCATTTCTTCTTAGTTCAATCTTGGTAGGTTGTATGTATTCAGGAATTTATCCATTTCTTTTAATTTTTCTAATTTATTGGTATATAGTTGTTTACAATAACCTGTAATGATTTTTTTTTACTTCTGTGGTATCAGTTGTGGTATCTCCTTTTTGATTTCTGATTTAATTTATTTTGATCTTTTTTTTCTCACGAGTCTAGCTAATGATGTGTCGATTTTATCTTTCCACAAAAGCTTTTTTGTTTTTTAATATGTTTTATTTTAAATTTTGTCTATTTCACCTCTAATTTTATTTATTTTCTTCTAATTCTTTAGTCCCTTATTTTCCTGTTCCTTGAGCTACATTTTTAGGTTGTTTGAGATCTTCCTACTTTTTTGATGTAGATGTTTATTGCTATAAACTGTTTATAAGTATGTTTATTGTATCTCATAGGTTTGGGTATGTTGTGTTTCTATTTTTATTTGTTTTGCTATTTAAAAAATTTTTTTCTTAATATTTTAACTGACCCATGGTTATTGACAAACATATTCTTTAATTTTCCTGACTTTGTACAATTTAAAATTTTTCTTTTGTTATTTCTTGTTTTATTTCATTTTGTTCAGAAAATTATTTTAGTTGTTTCAAACCTGTTGTTTCTTGTTTTGTGACCTACCGTGTCATCTGTTCTAGAGAATGTTCTATGTGCTGATGAAAAGTATGTGTATTCACAGATGCTATGTTCTGTAAATGTTTGTTAGATTCATTTGGACTAAAGAGTAGTTTTAATTCAATGTTGCTTTTTAGATTGTGTATATAGATTATCTGTCCAATGCTGATTGTGAGATGTTGGAGTCCCCTGCTATTATTGAATGAGTCTGTCTCTTCCTTTAGCTCTAATATATATGTTTTATATACCTGGGTACTCCAGTGTTGGCTACCTATATATTAACAATTGTTAAATCTTTTTGCCAAATCAGTCCTTTTATCATTATATATGACATTTTTGTCTCTTTTTATAGTTTTTTTCTTAAAGTTTGTTTTATCTGATTTAAATAAAGCTATTCTTGGGTGATTTGGGTTTTAATTTGCATGGGATATCTTTTTCCATTCCTTCGGTTTCAGTCTATATGCTTTTTTACAGGTCCTGTGAGTTTCTCATAGGAATCATATAGCTGTCATGTTTTTCTATCTATTCACCTACTCTGTGTGTTTTAAGTGGGAAATTTAATCTATTTACATTCAAGGATATTACTGAGAATTGTGGGCGTATTCCTGTTATTTTGTTAACTCTTTTTGATTGTTCTGTATATCCTTTGTTCTTTTTTTCCTCTCTTATTATTTATCATTGTTAGTTGATTTTCTGTATTGATAATATTTGATTTTTGCTCTCTCTCTTTTTTTCCTGTATCTGCTCTACCAGTGAGTTTTATACTCTCACATGTTTTTTTAAAAAAATTTTTAATTTTAAAGATGTAGGGTACAATACAGGGTTAGGTATATAAATGTTCATTAAGCAGGTACCCTTTTTGCTGAGGTGTGTCCCCCCTCCTCCAGCAATTTTCCACTACTGCCAATCCCGCCTCACCCCTTGGCATGTTTTATGACAGAGATTATCATCTTTTGCTTTGAGATGTAAGACTTCTTTCAGATTTCTCAAGGCCAGTCTAATTGTGAAGAGGTCCTTCAGTTTTTGCTTATCTGGCTTTAAGACTTTATTTTTTCTTCATTTCTGAAGGATAGCTTTTCAGGGTATGATATTTTTGGCTAACTTTTTTTTCTTGCAGCACTTGGAATACATATTTCATGGCCTGTTAGGTTTCTGCAGAGAAATCTGCTGTAAATCTAATGGGAATTTTCTCATATGTGACATGGTACTTTTTATGTTTTTAGAATTCTCTTTGCCTTTTGCTTTTCACAGATTAAGTATAATATGCCTCAGGGAGCAGCTTCTAGGGTTGAATCTATTTGAATATCTTCAAGCTTCCTGGTTCTGGATGTCCATATTTTCCCCCAGACTTGAGTAGTTTTCAGCCATTATTTTATTAAATAGGTTTTCTACACATTTTCTCTTCACTTTCTGAAATTCTCATAATACCAATATTTGTTTGCTTTTTAGTGTCCCATAAGTCCCGCAGGCATTCTTCCCTTTTTTATTCTTTTTTTTCCCCCTCTGACTGGGTAATTTCAAATGACTAGTCTTTAAGTTCAGAGACTTTCTTCTGCTTGATCAAGTCTGCTGTTGAATCTCTGTATTGCATTTTTTATTTCGTAAATTGAATTCTTTAGCTGCAGGATTAATGTTCTCTTTTATGATTTCTATCTCTTTAAAGTTCTCATTCATATTGTGAGTTGTTTTTCTGAGTTGTTGGATTTTTTTGTATTTTATTCTATCTCACTGAGTTTTTTAAGATCTTTATTTTTAATTTTTTTCTCGCAATTCACTGGTTCCTTTTTCATTGGGTGTATTCTTGAGAATTATTATTTTTTTGGTGGCAAGGTGTTTCCTTGCCTTTTCATGTTTCTTGTGTTTCTTCATTGATATCTGTGTATCTGGTATAACAATGACCTCTTTCTTCAAACTGTTGGGAAGTGTGTGGTGACTCTGTTCCTGGATAGGTACAGTGGTATATTCTCCATAAAGCTTTTTCAGCTTTGTTCAATATCAACAATAACTTTGGGTGCCTAGGTAGGAATTTGTGGCAGTGGCAGCATAGGTTGTTAATGTCCTGTATTTCAAGAGGTCCTCCTATTCCCACTTTTTCCACAATGACAAATCTTAGCCAAAGGATCCCTCTTAGTGTCAGGTCTGATGCAGCCTACAGCAGCTGCAGTGCATTGGTTTTCAGGTATAGCTTTTTGGAGCAACTGTGGGACTGGAGTCCTAGGCTCACTTCCTATGAACCTGTTGTGGCATCTGAGGCCTTTGGTACAGGTTCCCTTTCTGAAGTAGGGTTGAAAGTATGGTGCTCACAGAGGCAGGATCTGTGACTCTGAGGCACTCACTAGCAGCTAAGGCTTAGGAGGGCCAGGTTGTAGCTGTGATTCTACCTCTGAAGGGCAGGGCACATTGCTGGGAAGGATTATGTACTCTGGAGGCTTGGGGCTTGGGGAGCAGAATATTGCTGCTCTTCAGGAACCTGAGCCAATAGGGCTTGGTGGCAACTCTGGTGCCAGGAGGTGAGGCATCATTTAGTAGTAATTCTAACCCTGGGATTTTGTGTGAGACCGGGAGCAGTTGCAGCAATTACCCCAGAATGGCAAAACACAGCTGTTGTTTGGGCTCTGGAGATGCAGGGAACGGTATAGGAATGATCACTTGCCAGGGAGATGGTTGCCACAGCTGGTCCAATGCTAAGGGGCTAGTCCAGCTTCAGAGAAGCAGGGTATTAGAGCTGTTTGGCCTGTGGGTCAGAGTGTCTTAGATCAGCCATTTCTCTGTTTCCCTGGCTCATAGGGTAGTTCTTAGGTAAGCCCAGGGTTGCACAGCTGCTCAACTTGGCCAGGGCACTAACTCCCCAGAGGGACATGTACCATTTCAGCTCAGGCCTGGGTGTTTGTGACTGTTCTGGGTAGCCCACTCTTTCCCTGAGATTTCTTCAAGTCTTTTGCAATCCTCAAAGGCACCTCTTCAGGTTAGGTATTAGTGTGTATGACCTCCCTGGCAGCCAAGACACTGTTGCCTGGGATGTGGTTGTGCTACTCCAACATAGGCACCAGGGAAGTGTGACTTGTCTGAGCAGCAAAAATGCTGTTTTCCCATGAAGCAGGGTGGCACTTCAACTCCTGTTCAAGGGGGAAGTGGGATCACTAGGTGGAATAATTCTGTCTCTGCTCAGGCACATGGAGAAGGATGTAACAGCTGCTTACAGCTCAGTTTAGGAATGTCAGGCCACTGGGCTGGGGAGGTTTGGCGGTGGCTTAGCCTCAAGGATGAAAGAGCAGTGATTACTCACTCTCAGATGCACTGTAGTCTGTATAATGAAGACACACTGCAACCATAGCTCAACTTCCGTAATCTTGTAATGCAGTAGCCACATGGACCACAGAGGGTATGGCACAGTATTGGGTTTTTCTCTGGGAAAAGCACAGCTATTTCAATTCCAGGCAATTCCTTCAACTGGGCTTTGTGCCTTTGAGGAATGCAAGGGATGGTGGTGAGATCTGAGGGTGTCCAATGTGTTTATGGTGGTTGCTGGGATCCTCTGCTTACCTCCTTACTGAAGTGAGAAGTTCCTTTTGGTTTCTAGCTGATCCTGTTTGGAAGACTGGGATAGTGGACATCCTGCATTTCCTTCCATTCCACATTTGGCCATATTTAATGTCTGTTCTCACCAGGATTTCTGTTACTCCTTAGTTACATACTATTGCTCTCCTTCAGTTGTTTTTTTAAAAAAATATAGTTGTTTATTTGTTGTTTTGGCCATTTTTGTGAGATAGGTGACCACTAAGGGTTTCTAGTCATCCATATTGATCCCTAATCCACTCTTCTTTTAAAGACACCAGTAATATTTACCCTAAAGTTCTCGTTTTAACTTAGTTACTTCTTTGAAAGTTCTATCCCCAAATATGCATATTCTGAAATACTACAGACTAGGGCTTCAGCATTTGAATTTTGAGGGGGACATAGTTCAACTTTTAACAATAGGGAATCATCATCATCTCTATCATTGTTACTATTAGCAGCACTTTTTTATGTGTTGTCTTTTTAATTCATAAAAAGTATATGAGTTTTTATTTATATTTCACAAATTTAATATGGATGCTCAAAGGCATTAAATAATATCCAAGCTTATACAACTACAACCGTGTACTGCATATACAATGGTGGTCGCACTAGGGTACAATACAGCATTTTTCCTGTATCTTTTCAATGTTTACTTATGTTTAGATACACAAATACTTACCACCATGTTACAGTTACCTACTGTATTCATTACAGTGACATTCTCCACGGGTTTATAGCCTAGGAGCAATAGGCTATACCATGTAGTCTAAGCGGTACAGAAGACTATATTATCTAAGTTTGTGTAAGTATACTCTTATGATGTTCACACAAGAACAAAATTGCCTAAGGATGCATTTCTCAGAATATATGCTTGTAGGTCAGCAACAAGTGACTATAATTAGTGGCAAAGCAGTCTTCACACCTTGGCTTGCATGACTCTTACTTCTATATGCTGAACAGTTTATTTCAGTGAAAATCTTTTATTTAGTGTTGAAAATCTTTTATTTAGTCTAATTAGATGTAAAGTTCATTTACAATTGTCAAATTTATTTTATGGATTTACTCTTTAAAATATTTAAGAAATGAACATAGTTGAATCCTTTTCTCTTTGCAGCAGAGACTAAACAATACAAATGTAAATAGCAGATTGATAACAGAAATAATTCCTTGCTAAATTAAATATTTAAACATAAAATATAAAATTGTAAACATTAGTAGAAGTTATAGGAGAATATTTTGTTTTAAGGAGGTAAAAGCCTTTCCTAAATAACATCCTGAACTACAGTGGTAAAGACATAGAGACTTTATTAAATAAAAATATAAGAACTTATATATCATGAAAAGCAAAATTTGCAAAGCTAAGCTACAAGCAAGAAAAAATTTTATGGTGTGTATATAACACTAAAAGGTTAGTAGTCATGATATGTAACATAATTAGAAAGAAAAAGACAACTCAATTTTAAAATGAGCAAAAGAATTAATAGGCAATTTATAAAAGAAATGTAAATAGTAAACGAATGATTAATAGCTTCATAAACATAAAATAAGAGCAGCATGCTAGTTTTATCCCTTTGTACTAGCAAAAATTGCAGTTTGCTAATACTTAGAATTAGCAGTAGAGATAGGAACTGGTTACTCATATACTGTTTGTGGAATTGTAAGATGTTCTCATCAATTTGCTGTGCCTTAGAATATACCAAGATTGATGTGGAGTAGAAATTGGCAGATTTTGGCCTACCAATTTGATGACCCCAAATCTGGGCCATCACCTGTTTTTGTACCTTCATGAGCATTTTTAAATGATTGAAAAAATATTTAAATGAGTATATTATGATACATGAAAACTCAGTTAAATTCCAATGTCCATGAGTAATTTTATTAGCGCACATAGCCACACTCAACTTTTACTTACTGTTTATGCTGCTTTTGGATTATAGTGGCTGAGTTGAGCAGTTGCAACAAAGTTCATTTGCACACTAAGCTGAAAACATTTACTGTCCAAACATTTAAAGAAAAATATTGCTGACAATCATATATTGGGGATAGCCTACAAAAGTAAGCTATATAATTCATTAGTATTGTGCTCGAGATATTGTACACCGGGGGATTTTCAGAACTCTCCCTGACTGACATGGAATGAAAGCCAGTATTAAGGTACAGGGTCCATAGAAAACAAAACTAAACGCACAGTAACAAAAACTGACCAGTACCTCAGGTGACCAACCTCTAAGCCAAAAAGATATAATAAAAGCTAGATTGTACTCTTTGTTCTTCTAATTTTGAAAAGAAAATCAAATTGGGAACATACTTCAAGGAGTCCATACAACTCAAATTTAATTCAACATGTATTTGTGAGCAAATGTTTGTTTTTCCTGAGGAGAGAGTCCATAGATTTTCTTTGATTTTCTATGGATTTTGAGGTTGCAAATGGGTTAAAAATTATTAACGTAGATGTTAACTCCAAAGGAAGAGATGAGAATGTGTCTTTATTTTGTCTGCTAACCTTCTTGCAGTCCTGGACGTTTTCTGCAGCTTACTTCCCAACTGTAAGATGGGCATCTTTTATTTCCTATTTTCTGATACTCTTCATTGTCATGTGCTCTGATCTTAGGATGTAAGTTTACATGGAAGGAGTGGGCAGCATGATGAGGACCCAATGTTTATTGACTACCTATAGGAATCAGACAGATGCTTTATGCCTAGGTTCTAATGTAATGTTTCAGAATTCTGTGAGACATGCTGAGTAATTTGAAATTCAGAGAAGTTAAGTTTCTGCAGATATAATTTCGATATAGTTAGTATCTGCAGAACCAATCATAGATACAATAATAATAGATACTATCAGTAGATGGTCTAGTATGTAGTAGTAGGCCTGGGACTCTAGCCTACATCTCTATAATAAATCCCAAATTATCCAGTCTCCTCTATACACCCTCTGTAGAGACAACACAGAAAATTAGTAGGGAACAAAGGTGTCCAGTTTTGTCCTGTTTAATTTTCTATAGGATTTGCCATCCCTAATTACCATTTTTGTAGCTACCTTAGCTTTGATGCATATAAACTCTATGCCGTTTAGGCCTTTATCATCTATTAGCTCTCAAAGAATAAAGACGTTGTATTAGATTACTTGAATGGTTTCTGTCATTATTGTAAAACATCTATTAAATCTTTATGATATTTGACATTAAAATATTAGTAGGGAAGTAGCCATGAATTGAAGTTTATATTTATATATAGTACTTATTTGAATTATAGTATTAAATTTGTTATGTTTATTCATATTAGCTAATAATACTCCAAGTTTATGGTCTCATGGCCTGTTTCATTTTTTAAAATTTCTAAGAATGCTAAAGAACTTCTGTTTATGTGGGCTATGTTTATTGATATTTACCATGTTAAAAATGGAATATTTAACTTACATAAGATGTCCATAATAAACCCATTACAAATTAACATAAATAATGTAATTTAATGAAAAATAGAGAATGTGTCTTTATTTCAAAACCCTCAAGATAGTGAAAATATTGACAGTTGTTTTGCATTTTATAAATCTCTATGATGTCTGACTTAATTGACGATAAGTCAAATTCAGACATCAGATATTCTTCCTCTAACTCTGAAAATAAAATTAAATTGAAAATATACTTCAGTGAATTCATGAAACAAATTTTAGCAATATTTATTTGTGAGCAAATGTTTCTTATTCTGAAGGGAGAGTCCATTGTCAAGTATCTGCTTCTGCAATCTGTTGTAATATGTTTTTGTAGAAATTTCTGAGGAAAACCATGCCTAAAGCAATTATGTAGTTAAAAAAGGAAGGAGTATTTAATAACTTTTTCTAATAGTTATGGATATTATTTTTTTGCTATTTTGCCCAAACTGTGCAATACTTATAGTTTCTTAAAGATAAGTATAGTAGTCAGGGTTTTCCAGAGAGACAGAAACAATAATAGTTAGATAGATAATAGATACATACATACATACATATAGAGATACCTGAGAGAAGATTTATTAGAAGAATTGTCTCATCCAATTATGGATGTTGAGAAGTTCCATATTCGGCCATCTGTAAGCTGAAGAACCTAGAATGCTAGTAGCATGGTTCAGTCCAAGTCCAAAGAAACCAGGGAAGCTTATGGTGTAACTCTTAGTCTGAGGCTGAAGACCTGAGAACCCAGGAATTCAGTGGTGTAAGTTCTAGAGTCCAAAAACTGGGGAACCTGGCATTCTGTTATCAAAAGACTGGAGAAGATTACTATATCCCAGTTCTAGAAGAAAGAGAAAATTGCCTGGTTGTTCTGTTTAGTTCCGCAGCTGATTGGATGGTGCCCACCTACTTTGAGGGCAAATCTTCCTTACTCAGTCTACTGAATTACATGCAGATTTCCTCCACAAATATCCTCACAAACACACCCAGAAATAACGCTTTACCAGGTCTTTAGATAATGCTTACTTCAGTCAAGTTGACTGCAAAAATTAACTATCACAGTAAGTAACAATGTAGAATCTTAAGCCATATTAAAGGCCTTTTTGTAATATTGTATTACTTTAAAAATCTTAGTTGGGCAACCCCTTTGGGTCTCCTCCCACTGTGGGAGTTTTTCTGTCCTCTTAATAAATCCTGCTTTCTAAAAAATAAATCTGTTAGTCTACCAGAATAATCAGCATGTTTTTGAGGAAAAAGAAGAATGTTGGAAACTGACACTGTATGACTTCCAGGCTTACTATAAAGCTACAGTAATCAAGACAGTGTGGTACTGGCAAAAGAATAGATAAACAGATCAATGTAACAGAATGGAGAGCCCAGAAATAGACCCACTCAAATATGGTTGTAATGATTTGAATGTTTGTATCCCTTTAAAGTTTATATATTGGAAATTAATCCCCAATTTGAGCGTATTTGGAGGTGGGGACTTTGGGAGGTGACTAAGTCACGAGAGAAGAACCCTCATGAACTCCAAGATAAATCCATTGTCTCTTCCTTCATGCGAGGTTATAGCCAGAAGACAGCCATCTATGAATCAGGAAACGGACCCTCATCAGACACTGAATCTGCTGACATCTTGATCTTGGACTTTCCAGCTTCCAGAGTTATGAGAAATGAATTTCTGTTATTTATAAGCCCCAGTATATGGTATCTTGTTATAGTAGCTCAAACAGGCTAAGACAGTAGTCAACTGATGATGGACAAAAGAGTCAAGAAAATACAATACAGCAAGGATAATCTTTTTAAACAAATGGTGCTGGAACACCAACTGGGCATCCACATTTAAAAAAAAAAAGAATCTGGATGTAGGTTTTATATCTTTCACAAAAATTAAAGTGGATCATAGACCTAAATATAAAACACAAAACTATGAAACTACTAGAAAGTAATATGGGAGAAAGCCTAGGTAATTTGGAGTATGGCAGTGATTTTCAGATATAACACCAAAGGCAAAATTTACAAAAGAAAATTGTTAAGCTGGACTTAATTACATTTAAAAACTGTTCTATCACACAGTGCCAATAGAATAAAAATGGCAAGATACAAAATTGGAGAAAATATTTTCAAAAGACACTTTTGATTATAGATTGTTATTTAAAATTTACAAGAACTATTAAATTTTTTTATTTTAAAGATGTGGAATACAATTCAAGGTTAAGTATACAAATATTCGTTATGCAGTTGCCCTTGTTGCTGAGGTGTGTCTCCACTCCCTACAAGAACTCTTTAAGCTCAACAATAAAAAAATGAACAATCCTATTGAAAAATGGGCAAAAACCTTAACAGTCACCTCACCAAAGAAGATATACAGTTACAAAGAAAGTATATGAAAGGTACTCCACATCTTTTGTCACTAGGGAAATGCAAGTTAAGACAACAATGAAATATGACAAGATACCTATTAGAATGCTCAAAACTTAGAATACTGACAGCACCAAGTGCTGATGAGGATGTGGAGCAACAGAAACTCTAATTTTTTGCTGGTGGGAATGCAAGATGGTACAGTCATTCTGAAAGAGAGTTTAATAGTTTCTTACACAACTAAACACATTCTTACCATACAGTCCAGCAGTCATGTTCCCTGGTATTTATCCAGAGGAGTTAGAAACTTACCTTCATGCAAAAATGTGCATATAGATATTTGTAGAAATTTTATCCACAGTTGCGAAAACTTAGAAGCAATGGAGATGTCCTTCAGTGGATGATTGGATAAGTAAACTGTGGTACATTCAGATAAAGGAATAATATATTCAGCACTAAAAAGATACGAGCTATTAAGCCACGAAAAAATGGGGAAACTTAAATTCATCTTACTAAGTGAAAGAAACCAATCTGAGAAAGCTACACAATGTAAAAATCCAAGTATATGACATTCTGGAAAAGGCAAAACTATCAGGATAGTAAGAGTGTCTGCTAGGGACTAGAAATAAGGAAAGAATGAACAGAACACAGAATTTTTAGGGCAGTGAAACTACTCTGGATTATACTATAATGAAGGAAACATGATATATTTGTGTAAACTCATATATTATACAACACCAAGAGTGATCCCCAATTTAAACTGTGTACTTTGGGTGATAATGTGTCAATGTAGGTTATCAGTTGTAACAAATGTATCACTTTGGTGGAGAAGGTCCATAATGGGGGATTTTATTCATATGCAGACCTAGGGGATATACAGAAAAATCTCTGTATCTTTTGCTTGGTTTTATTGTGAACCTGAAATGAATCTAAAAACATAAAGTCTTTAAAAAATATCCATTGGTTTAGAGTCCAATTATGGGAAGATGGAATAAATGTACTTTTCCCTATCCTTGTGCTAAATACAACTAAAAATCTGAGAAATTATTATATATAAAATGAACATTAGAAAATTCTAAAAGGTAAAGAGAAAGGAGTCCCAGACCTTGGGATCCAGGAAACAACAAGGTATAATATTCTTGGGTTTTCTTTTTGCCACATATTTTTCATACTTGGAGCTGAAACAGTTGACAACCTAGAAATACCAAAAAGCACTGATTAAAAAAAAAAAAGAAAAAAGCCCAACAAAAGCCTTCTCTATCTAGCTAAAGGACCAAGAAAGGGTATACTTAGCAAGACAGGAAACTTACATAGTAACTGCTCTACTCCAACCAAATACTACAGAAAAATTGTGACCCCAACAAAGGTTGAGTGGGGAGCCTAGATTTTTACCTTCACTATACTGTAATAAAGTACTCCATTCCCCTTGCTGGGGTGATGTCAGAGAAAGGAGCTGGAACTTTTATCTTCACCAAGTGATAATGAGAAATACCTTCTACTCAGTGTCAGTGGAATTTTCATGGGAGCCTAGAGTTTCACTGCTACATGAAAGTAAGGAGGTAGTTCTTTCCTTCCCAGCAGGGGTGGTTTCAGAGGAGGTTGAGAGTTAGGACTTCTACCACTGCTCACTAAAAAGAAGTCCACCTCCCCCACTGTCAGTGGAGGCTAAATGAGGAGCAGTAGTGAGGTATCCTACCCCTCCCAGCCAGAGATCTATAGTTTTCACGCTTCCCAGCAGGAACTAGGAGCCTTCTCTCTGGTGTCATCCGATGCCTAGTGGAAATTCTAGACTTCTAACTGCATCTGGAAAAAAACAAATAAATGCCCCCTCCTTTTTCCTGACAAGGTGATGTCAGAATAAGACAGCTAAAACTGCAAGTTTAGATAAGATCCAGTCTCATACACAATATCTAAAATATTTTAGGTTTAATTGAAAATCACCCATCATCTCAAGAACCAGAAAGATGTCAAAATGAATGAGAAAAACAATTAATAGATGCCAACACTGAGATTACAGAAATGTTAGAATTATCTGACAGGTATTTTGAAGCAGCCATCATCAGTGTACTTGAACAACTATGAAAATTCTTGAAAAAAAATAGTAAGTCTCAGCAAAGAAATAGAATATATAAAGAAGGCCCAAATGATAATTTAAAAACTTCTAAATGCAATAACTGAAAGCAAAACCAAATTGAATGTGTTCAGTAGCAGAGTAGAGGGCGCAAAGGAAAGGGCCAATGAAGGCAGAAGAATAGAAATTACCCAATCTGAACAACAGAGAGAAAATAGACTTGGAGGCGGGGGGGAAGTCTCACAGAACAGACAGAAAAATTAACCAAATAAAAACAGTCTTAGAGACCTATGTGACTGTAACAAAAAAATTTTGCACTTATATAATTGGAGTACAGAAGGAAAAGAGAACTGAAAAAACAAAAAAATGACTCAAAGAAAGAATAGCTTGAAAATTTCCCAAATTGTACAAATGACACAAATCTACAGATTCAAAATACTAGGATGAGACCAGAATTGAAGTGGATGGACAACATAAGGGGTTCTTAAAGTGATAGTAATATCATTCTTAAATGTACTTTTATTGTGATATTATTATTTTGCAAGATATTGTTATTGTGAGAAACCGGGTAAAGGTTACACAGGACTTCCCTGTATTCTTACAGCTTCATGAATGACTACAATTGCCTCAAAATAAAAAAGCTAATTAAAAAAAATTTTTATTTTAAAGATGTTGGGTACAATTCACCATTAGGTATACAAGTGGTCACCATGCAGATAAAGTTTGGACCTCCCTTTGGTTCCCACTTCACCGGGTTTGAGATCAGGTACTCTTATTGATGTTATATGCTCTCACTTACTCCCATAGCAGTGTCTTACTACTGCCAATTCCTTTCTTATAGTATTAGAGTAAATATTCAGGGTCCACTTATGAGTGAGAACATGTGGTACTCAGTTCTTTGTTTCTGTGATAGATCATTGAGTATTATAGACTCTAAACCCATCTAAGTTGCTGCAAAGTCCATAATTTTGTCCTTCTTTATGACTGTGTAATATTCCATCATTTATATGTTCCACATTTGCTATTTTTTTTTAATTTTAAAGATGTGGGGTACAATTCAGGGTTAGGTATACAAACGTTGATCATACAGGTACTTTTGTTGATGAGGTATACCCCTTCCTCCCCTAACAGTTTCCCTCAACTGCCAATCCCACCCCCACTCCCCTGGCAGTTTCCCACTACTGTCGATCCCTTTTTTATAGTATTGATAATTGTTCAAGGTCCACTTATGAGTGAGAACATATGGTACTCTGTTATTTGTTTCTGTGATAAGTCACTGAGTATGATCGACTCTAAATCCTTCCAAGTTGGGAAGTCCAAATGTTTGTCCTTCTTTATGGCTGCATAATATTCCACTGTGTATATGTACCACATTTTAAAAATCCAATCCAGCTTGGATGGACAACATGGCTGGTTCCATGTTTTTGCTATTGTGAATAGAGTTGCAGCAAACATACATGTGCAGGTATCTTAGTTTGTGGAATGATTTGCGTTCCTCTGGGTATATTCCCAATATGGGTATTGCTGGGTCATATGGAAGATAATCGCCACAGTGTCTTTCAAAGAGGTTGCACTAGTTTGCATTCCCACCAGCAGTGTAGAAGCATTCCTTTTTCTCTGCATTCATACCAGCATCTGTTGTTGTTTGTTTTATTAGTGATGGTCTTTCTTATTGGGGTTAGGTGGTATTTCAATATGGTTTTGCTTTGCATTTCTCTGATTATGAGTGAGGCTGAGCACTTTTTCATGTGTCTGTTGGCTGCCCATATATCTTCCTTTGAGAAGTGTCCATTTATGTCTTTTGCCCACTTTTTAATGGGGCTGTTTGTTTTTTCCTTTTGGTGCATCTGAGTTCCTTGTGGATCTTAGATGTTAGGTTTCTTTCATTGTCCTTTTTTGTACTCAGTGGATCTTTTTCACATGTGTGATTTTGGTCATTTGGAAAATACTGATTCACTGAAATTATGCAGATCTTTCATTTATTGACACACTTTCTTATGTAATATTAAAAATTCACATCCATTAATTTTCATCATTAACATCACTGAGCTTATCAGAAAAATCTTTAAGTACTGTAAGCTGTCAGACTTTCAATGACAGATGCACATTTTCTGAAGATCTGATTTTTACTTTAATCTTCAAGTTTTATCAGTTCAAAAAAATATTGACAGTTTTCCTTCAAGTGACAGACTCGTTTTATTCATTTTCAAGAAAATACTTGCTAAATATTTGAGTAATTATATGTCATCGTCATCTTTCAAGCAAACTTAAGGTCTAAAATAAATCAGTTAGTTTAGCTTGCAACTCAATTTCACAAGTAATATGAATAGAGAACACCATAGTAACTTCGTAATGCAGCAGAAATGCTTTTACATACTTCCCATTTTGTCACACAGAATTTTATATACATATGTTCTCAAGGGTTGTAATTTAATATAATTTGTAAGTGAAACTTCCTTTTTAATTTTTCCTTTCAACTGGAATATATGATGGCAAAGACCACAGTGATTATCAGTACGGTTTGATGCATCTGTCTTGATTCATGCTAGACTCAGCAGTATTACTCATCATCCCTTTGATACTATCCATACTTAGCACAGTGAAAAAGGCAAATGCTGTCTTTTTGTTATTATGAAAGTATTCTTGACGTTATGGACCCCGAAATACTCTCAGTGCCTCAGAGATTTACAGACCACACTTTTAAGCCTAGTTACTGTAGTGGGTTAAATTCCTCACTTCCTAAGGATACTATGAAGTTCTTTGTTTTTCCTTTTAAAGAAATTTATATGGATTTGTGATTATCAGATAAATAAAATTAACCTTAAAATGCAAGTCCTCATTAGAAAGCTCTTTAACTTGTATTTTTAAAATATTTTGAATAGTTGAAATTTACAAGTGATAATTTATTATTTGGCAATTATTTGAGAATATGATGACTTAATAGCTGTTCCTTCATGAATAGAAAATTTCTGTACACTGATATTTTATATTTAGGTACATGTGTAGTTTTCTTGGCTTATATATTTGTCCCTCATAGGAATCTACACCTCCACCTCATCCTTTAATAAGCACTAGTATGTTTTGCCGAATATTGAGACATTTTTGTGTTAGACTTCCTAAATATTAGTTGAATTTATACTAACAAGTTTATGAAATAATACTGTCAGAATGAATTTTATTTAACAAGCAGTATGTCTGAATATCAGCTGTTATGTAATTTAGTATTTATAATTTGCCTTGATTATTTAAGGCATGTTGTATGACTTCATAGTATTACTAGATTTTGTGACATCCTATAAATGTCCTTTTCAAGAGAGCCAGTGAACAAAGTGTAATTTTTTAGTACTTGGAATTTTAGATAATTATTATGTATAAGAATGTTTATTATTGAATACACAAAATAAAATGTAGTTTTAAGAGTAGTGATTGCTATTGGGAACACATAGAATTGAATATATTGGTGTTGTTATTTTCTCTGGATTTTCTTTGTCATGTGAACTTTAACTTTTACATGGGATAGGCACTAGTTATTTAAAGTATGGTCTAGTCTGTGGATTTGCAAACTATGGCCCACAGGCCAAATCTGCACTGCTACCTGCTTTTATAAATAATTTTTTTCATTATGTCAAATTTATTTTAGTAGCACCATCCATTTCAAAGCAATTTTGGAAATTATGAAGTAAACATATTTATTAAACAAATTACTTCAAGTATCATTATAAATATTTAAATAAGTTGCATGGAAAATAAATATATTTTTAATAATTATTTTAAAGATGTGGGGTACAATTCAGGATTAGGTATACAAGTGGTCATTGTACAGATAAAGTTTGGGCCTCCCTTTGATCCCCACTTTGCCTGGTTTGAGATCAGGTACCCCTGTTGATGTTATGTCCCCCTCCAGCAGTTTCCGGCTACTGTCAATCCCTTTCTTATAGTATTATGGTAAATGTTCAGGGTCTGCTTATGAGTGAGAACATGTATATTCAGTTCTTTGTTTCTATGATAGATGACTCAGTATTGTAGACTTTAAATCCATCCAAGTTGCTGTGAAGTCCATAAGTTTGTCTTTCTTTATGGCTGTATAATATTCCATTGTGTATATGTACTGCTTTTTAAAAATGCAGTCCAGTTTCAATGGGCAGCGTGGTTGGTTACATGTTTTTGCTATTGTGAATAGTCTGCAATAAACATGCGTCTGCAGGTATCTTTTTTGTAGAATGATTTGAGTTCCTCCAAGTATACTCCCAGCAGGGGGATTGCTGGGTGATATGGGAGGTCAATTTCTAGTTCTTTTAAAATCACCACACTGTTTTCCATAGAGGTTTGAACTAGTTTGCATTCCCACCAGCAGTATAGAAGTGTTCCCTTTTCTCCACCTGCTCTCCTCCATCTGTTGTTTTTTGTTTTATTAATGATGGCCATTTTTACTGGATTTAGGTGGTATCTCAATGTGGTTTTGATTTGCTTTTCTCTGATGATTAGTGAGACTGAGGATTTTTCGTGGGTCTGTTGGCTGCCCATATGTCTTCTTTTGAGAAGTATCTATTATTGTCCTTTGTCTACTTCTTAATGGGGCTGTTTATTTGTTTTTTGTTTTTTTCCTTTCTGCACCTTTGAGTCCCTTGTAGATCCTGGATGTTTGGCCTTTGTCAGATACACAGTTGGCAAATATTTTCTCCCGTTCTGTGGGTTGTTTTCCGCTTTCTTGAAGGTTTATTTTGCTTTGCAGAAACCTTTCAGTTTAATGAGGTCCCACTTGTCTATCTTATCTCTTATGTCATGGACATCTGGGGTTTTAATCAATAATTGGCTGCCTATTCTGATTCCCATAACGGTATCTTTCTGTGTTTTCTAAGATTCTTATAGTTTGAAGTTTTACATTTAGGATCCGTTTAGAGTTGATTTTTTTGTACGGTGAAAGGGAGGGGTCGTTTTTGAATCTTCTGCATGTGGTCAATCAGTTTTCGCAGCCCCATTTACTGAATAGGTTCTCCTCTCCCCATTGGTTTTTAGTGGAGGCTTTGTTGAAGATGAGTTGGTTGAGAAATTGAGGTTTTGCTTCCGGAATCTCTGTCCTTTTCCATTGATCTATATGCCTGTTCTTGTACCAATATCAGGCTGTTTTGATTATTGTGGCCTTATAATAGTGTTTCAAGTCTGGAAGCGTGATATCCCCTGTTTTGTTTCTTTTGCTGCGGATTGTTTTGAGTATTCATGTTCATTTATGTTTCCATATGAATTTCTATGTTGTTGTTTCCAGGTCTGAGAAGAATGACGCTGGCAATTTAATGCATATTGCACTGAATCTGTCGATTGCCTTTGGTAGGATGGACATGTTAACAATGTTGATTCTAGGCCAGGTGCAGTGACTCAGGCCTGTAATCCCAGCACTTTGGGAGGCTGAGGCAAGAGGATTGCCTGAACCCAGGAGTTTGAGACCAGCCTGGGCAACTTGGTGACTCCCATTTCTACAATATATCAAAAAACTTGCTGGGCATGGTAGCATGTGCCTGTAGTTCTGACTACTTGGAAGGATAAGGCGGAAGGATTGCCTGAGCCCAGTGGATCAACGCTGAGGTGACTGTGAGTGTGCCACTGCACTCCACTGTGGGTGCACAGTGAGATTCTGACTTAAAAAAAAAAAAAATGTTGATACTTTCTATCCATGAACATGGAATATTTTTCCAAATGTTTATGTCTTCTTGGATTTCTTTGAGCAATTGTTTGTAGTTTTAATTGTATAGGTCTTTCACTTCTCTGGTTAGGAAGATGCCTAGGTATTTCATTTTGTGTGTGGCTATTGTGAATGGGATTGTGCTTTTTATTTGGTTCTGTTGCTTTTTGTGACTGTCTTTTGTACATTTATTTTGTACCCTGAGACTTTGCTAAAGTCCTTTATCAGTGCAAGGAGGTTTTTGACATTCTCTTGGATTTTTGATGTTTAGGATCATATCACTAGCAAAGAGGGACAACTTAACTTCCTCTTTTCCATTAATCAGTATTTTTTATTATGGTTTTTTGGGGTACGGTTAAGGGTTAGGTGTACAATGACGTTTCATTCAGGCACCCTGTAGATAAGAAGTGTTTTCCCATCCCCCGACAGATATTTGCTACTGTTAATCCCATCCCCCTCCCCCCCATAGTTTCCCAGTACCATCAGTCATCTTCCTCTTTTCCTATTTGGATATCCTTGTTTTTCTTCTCTTGTCTTATTGCTCTAACTAGGACTATATTGAACAGAAGGGTGAGCGTGGGCAGTCTTGTCTTGTTCTGGTCTTCAGGGGTAATACTTCCAATTTCTGTCCATTTAGCAATATATTGGCTATAGGTTTATCATAGTTGGCATTTACTATTTTGAGGTATGTTCCTTCTATACCTAGGCATTCAAGGGTTTTTATCAAGAAGGGATGCTAGATTTTATCAAAAGCTTTTTCTGCATCTAATGATATAATCATGTAGTTCTTGTTTTTATATCTGTTGATGTATTTAATTACATTTATGGTCTTGCAGATGTTGAACCAGTCCTGCATCCTGGGAATGAAACCTACTTGGTCATGGTGGATGATTTTTGAGATGTGTTGTTGAATCCGATTTGCTAGAATCTTGTTGAGAATTTTTACACCTATGATCATCAGGAATATTGACCTGTAGTTTTCTTTTTTTGTTGAATTTTTACCCAGTTTGTTTTTCAGTGTGATGCTAGCTTAATAAAATGATTTGGGGAGAGTTCTGTCTTTTCCCAATTGCCTGAAATACCCAATTACCTGGAATAGGATTGGTATCAGCTCCTCTTTGTATGTTTTGTAGAATTCTGCTGGGAAGCCATCTGGTTCAGGGTTTTTTTGTTTTTGTTTTTTGATAGGTAGTTTTCTTATGATGGAGTCAATTTCCTGGGTTGTTATTGGTCTGTTTAGTGTATCAGTATCTTCTTGTTTCAACCTTGGGATATTGTGTGATGTCAGAAAGTTCTTCATTTCATTTAGGGTATTCGAGATTGTTTCCACGTGGGTGTGCATAGTAATCTCTGATAATCTTTTGTATTTCAGCAGCGTCAGTTGTGATTTGACGTTTTGTGTTTTGGGCGATTGTGTTTATTTGGACTTTTTCTGTCTTTTTCTGGGTCATTTTGGGTAGGAGTCTATCAATCTTGTCTATTGTTTCAAAGAACCAGCTTTTTGTTTCATTGATTTTTTTTTTCTGTGATATTTTTTGTCTTCTGTGTCCTGTATTTGGGCTTTTACTTTGGTGATCTGAATTCTTCTGCAGAAGTTAGGGTTTTGGAGGTCTTGCCTTTCCAGCTCCCTTAGGTGATTTGTTAGGCTGTTAATTTGTAATCTCTCTCTTTTCTCTATGTGTGCTCACAGAGATATAAATTTCCCTCTTCATACTGCCTACATGGCATCCCATAGGTTCTGGTAAGATGTTTTTTCATTCTCATTTGTTTCCTGGAATCTTTTCATTTCTGTTTTGATTTCTATGTTGACCCAGGAGTCATTCAGCATCATGCTGTTTAGTGTCCACGTCTTTGTGGGTTTTGGGGAAATTTTTTTGATGTTGATATTTTTTATTCCACTGTGGTCTGAGAAAGTGCTGGTAGTATTTTAATCTTAGGAAATTTGTTTATGCTTGATTTATGCCTGAGGATGTCATTGATATTGGAATACGTTCTATGTGGTGATGAGTAGAATGGTCAAATTGAGGTTCTGGATCTATTTGTTGAATTTTTCCTCAGTGATCTATCTAGGGTTGTTAATGGGGGTATTTAAGTCTCCAGCTATGTTAGTATTAGAGCAAATACCTTTTTATTTTTTTTCGTTTACTTAGTAGTTACTCTATAAACGCTGATGCTCCTGTGTCAGGTGCATACATGTTCAGGATGGATATTTCTTTTTTTTTAATCAATATTTTTTATTATGATATTGTAGGGTACAGTTAAGGGTTAGGTATACAAATATGCTTCATTTAGGCACCCTTATTGATAAGAGGTGTCTCCCCATCCCCAGACAGATATTTACTACTGTTAATCCCATCTCCCTTCCCCTCCCCTCAACCCCACATAGTTTCCTACTATGTTAGTCATTTTCTTATACTATTACGTTGGATATTCAAGGTCCACTATATAAGTGAGAACATGTGATACTCAGATCTTTGTTTCTGTGAGAAGTCCCTCAGTATTATAGACTCTAGTTCCATCCAGGTTGCTGCAAAATTCATGATTTTGTTCTTTTTTATGGCTGTGTAGTATTCCATCGTGTATATGTACCACATTTTAAAAATCCAGTCCTCTTTTGATGGACAGTGTGGTTGCTTCCAGGTTCTTGCTATTGTGAACAATGCTGCAATAAACATATGTGTTTAAGTATCTTTTTTATAGAGTGATTTGAGTTTGTCAGGGTATATTCCCAGCACGGGGATTGCGGGGTCATATGGGAGGTCAATATTTAGGGCTTTTAGGAATCGCCATACTGTTTTCCACAGAGGTTGCAATAGTTTGCACTCCCACCAACAGTGTAGAAGTATTCCCCTTTCACCACACCCTCTCCAGCAACTGTTATTTTTAGAGTTATTGATGATGGCCATTCTGACTGGAGTTAGGTGGTAACTCAGTGTGGTTTTGATTTGCATCTCCCTGATGATTAGTGAGGTTGAACATTTCTTCATGTGTCTGTTTGCTGCTTGAATGTCTTCCTTTGAGAAGTGTCTGTTCATATCTTTTGCCCTTTTTATAATGGGATTGTTAGTTTTTTTCTTTTCAGCACATTGGAGTTCCTTGTAGATCCAAGATGTTAAACCCTTGTCAGACCTGGAGTTGGCAAATACTTTTTCCCAGTCTGTAGGCTGTCTCCCTGTTCTC